>NW_012134192.1:1431876-1433124 GCF_000956105.1 Propithecus coquereli
CTTTGATTCTTTTCTATTTAAGCTCAGGGTCCCTAATTGCCAAGATAAATCCAACAATGCATGATCCACAGAGAACCATCCACTACATTGGCCTTCATAACCTCCGGCAGGTGAAAGCAGAGCAGATGGAAATAAGAGGTAAGTTACTGGGGCAAACCAGAAACTCACCCAACACGGCAAGTCACAGGCCAGACATCCATAGGATCACAAGCTTTGAAGGGTCAGAATTCATTTTACATTATTAAGTCAATTCCAAAATGCAAGGCCAGAAAGTAAGCTATGCCAATTAATTCAATTACATTAACCACACAAAACAGACATTCTTCTAAATGCCTCATCCTGGAGGTTAGAGTGCCCACTAAATTACTTCACAAACACAGATAACTGTACATGGTCCTGGTATAGAAGCCCAATTGCTCACTCAGTCTAGTTTTCCATCAGCAATGACATTTCCATTAGAGCTGGAAAGAAATCAGGTGTCATAATGAGTCATATGCATGAGATCTAGAACACTCCCAATTTCTTTTTGCATTCAGTAATATAGAAGCCTGCTCCCACCATATAGAAAAAAGAGAGTTTGGTATGAGGGCCGGTGTTCCAGGATAACTAGAATTTAGGAGCCCTAGTAATTAACTGTGACTATTTACCCCCTGGGGATACAGGGTCAACCAAGTGTTTTTGAAAACAGGTGCCAGGTCTTTCCTTGCCTCACAGACAACTGTTCGTCCCTGTCACAGCATCTCATTATATTAACAATTTTATAACACACACTCCCATCTATGGCCTTGGCCCTTGCCATGGGTAGGAGAAGCATTGTGTTCGTCTAGCAGGATTTTCTTTTCATGTGTTCCACATTTTTCTCACCCATTAAAAATCTCTGCTAATGGAAAAGCGGATTGTGTCTGATGTCTGTCTCTCTGCGGTCATTATTTCTTTGATAGCTCTCATCATTTGCAGTTGCTTTTTCATAGTCCCTAAACTTTCTGGTATCTTTTCAGGAAAATTTCTTTTAATTTCTTTAAATCCCACGGTCAGCTCTTCAGTTCACGGGTACTTTTTACCCCCCATGTGCTCCCTAACCAATGAATCTTTTCAAGCCAACCACTCCCTGATCCCTGAGGCTTTGATAGGATTTTTAGGGGTTCGCACTGAAGCAATATAGGCCGTCCAACTTTTCTTTACTTTTCTGTTTAGAGGAAGGTAGTCGGATGTGTTTATGCTGTTTCTTAGGATACTCCCAAGTTTCTA
>NW_012134192.1:1433174-1436618 GCF_000956105.1 Propithecus coquereli
ATGTTCTGTTCATGGAGTACTTTGATTAAAGACTTCCAACTAATTATAAGAGCATACACATTGAGGATTATAGTGTCTTCTTGAGGAACTAAACTTTTTATCATTATGAAATATCTCTCTGAATCTTTGATAATACAAATTGTCTTGAAGTCTATTTTGTCTAACATTAATGTAGTCACACCGACTTTCTCAAGCTTTTTCTTGTACGGTATATATTTTTCCATCCATTTATTTTCAACTAATCTGTGTCTTTGTGTTTAAAGGAAATTTCATATAGACTGCACATAGTTGATCTTACTTTTTGTCTAGTCTGACAATGTCTACCTAATAATTGTAGTATTTGGTCTATTCACACTTAATGTAATTATAGAGATGGCTGGGTTTAAGTCTCCCAGATTGCTATCATTTTCTATTCATCCCGCACTCTCCCTCCATCCTTTTTTGCTTTATATTAGGTTATTCTTTAAGTAATCCATTTGAAATTACCTACTGATATTTTAGCTATACGTCTTTATATTATTTTAATAGTTCCTCTTGGAATTATGATATAAGTGGATATCTTAGCACAGACCATTTAAAGTTAATATTGTGCCACTTAATGTAAAATATAAGAATCTTAAAACAGTATACTGAAATTCCACTTGCCCCTCTTCCTTTGTGGTATTTAATCTTTCATGAAATATTTCTTCCTTTTTCTTAGGTCATGGCTCTGCGTGATTTGTTGCAAATTTTTTTCTTTAACAAAATGTGGAATGAGACCACAGCAGAACCTGGAAGGATAAAGTGAAGCTATATCCAAGCTCCAGCCTTATTTTAAATGCAACTATTAATAGTAAGATTAATAATTAAAAACTATATTGATGCAACTATTAATTTTTTTTAAAACTATGTGTAAGAGAATTAAGACAAATGCTGACCTGGATGGGACCCCAGAGCAACTGGTGTAAACCAGGACCATGCCAGACAAACTAGGATCATCTACCACTACTGCTAGATGAGCTATTTTAAGAATACTGAAATGGTCAAATAAAAACAAAACAAAACAAAAACCCAGAATCAGTTGTTATATGAGGCAGAAATGACAAATCCAAGGCGACTGGGAAAGCGAGACCATTGCTGGACATGAAAAGAGGCTATTTCTGTTCTGGCTTGGCCCATAATGGTATTCCTTTGCTGAAGTTGATTTTTTCCTCCTACCTCTTCCTAAAAATGATCTGCGCTTACTCACCTGCTGAAAGGGATGCACTAGATAACATTTAACATCTCTTCTAACTGTCACATGTCGTGATCTCTTTCTGGCCTTTTTTAGACTAGTGCATAAAAAAGCAGAAATATTTCTGTGCTTTACAACATGTTCAAGGCTAATTTAATATTTTTCACTACCAATATTTTTATGTTACTAACTCATCACATACAATATACTGAAATATTGCATCAATTCAAGTGCTGTGTAGTAACCTTCCTGAGTTAGGTTTTATTTTTTAACTATGAATTCTAAACATAATCACTATGTATATGAAAAACAGTAAAATTCATCTTTTCTTTGTATAATCCTTGCCTTCCCAAAGCTATTTCTAATGAAAGCAACTCTTCTATTTTTTAAAAAAGCCACAATAGTCTTCTCTTTATCACTTTCACTTGACTTTGTGCTTACTCAGCATTTACCACTTACACTAATTAATTTGTGTAGACTTCATTACATGTGCACTGATTGGAGGCGACAGTTAAATACTGAGAGGCTCATCAAACAATTACATCTCCTCTTAGTATAATGAAGCTACCAGGAGTTTCAGCCATTTCCTGAACTGTGGACTTCTAAGATGACAACTACCACCCCTGGATCCACATCAGGACTGGCCCCTGAACTTGGACCTTGCGAATACTTCTGATCCTTGACCCTGGCCTGCGTCCTAACCCAAGGGCCGTGATTATACCCTTGAAATTGGAGATGAGGACAGGGTGTCCATGAGGAGGGGAGAAGTATCAGTTCATAAACTGTGGGTTTCTAGGACTAAAACTACCACCCCAGTTTCTGGGCAGCATCTGCTCAGCCCCCACCCCACCCCACCAGCCATGTAATCACAAAGGCCTGAAGATGTCAATGGAATGTAAGTCGACTGATCTCCCTTCTGCAAGGTGAAATGCACACTGAAAATGCGTTCCAGATTTCACCTTCAAGGTCAGAAACTCTTAGGGCTTCATTTCTCAATTCCAGCTACAGCTGTGTCCCAGTCCTGGGACTAAAACAAGAACGCCAAGAGCAGTGTCTCCCACACCAAGCACTGTGAATCAGCAGTGGGTTGCAATTAATCCAATGGGTTTTGATTAGGAAACTTTCTTAATGAAATGGAAGAGAATTCAAAATGCCAGAAAAATAAATATGCCTGTATTAAGTGTGAGTACTGTTTCCTGAAACATTTATTTAAGCTATTTGTGTGGATTGTGGGTTGTGATGTCTGAGTCAAAAACAACTGGAGGCCGGGCGTGGTGGCTCATTCCTGTAATCCTAGTACTTTGGGAGGCTGAGGCAGGAGGATCACTTGAGACCAGGAGTTTGAGACCAGCCTGAGCAAGAGTGAGACACAATCCCTGTAAAAAACAGAAGAATTTGCCGGGCATGGTGGTGTGCGCCAGAACTCCCAGCTACTTGGGAGGCTGAGGCAGGAGGATCCCTTGATGCCAGGAGTTTGAGGTTGCTGTGAGCTATGATGACACCACTGCACTCTAGCCCAGGTGACAGAGCAAGATCCTATCCCCCCAAAAATTTGGAAAGCCACTGTCTTGAGTAATTCAGGATATTTACTGAAGAGAAAACAAACTTATTTGAAGGCCCGGATGGGAAAAACAAAGACAACTTACGCTACCGAGGGTAGTGAAATCAAAGGCAGAATATGTAAGTTGCAAAAAGCACGTTTTGCCTCAATGAAAGAACTCTTTCTTTCCAGTAATCAAATGTCCGGCCTCATGGAGAAGTGTATTTCTATTTAAGAAGTAGCTAGATGGCCCCCTGCATGAGTTGTGGGAGCAGCCATTTCTGACATCAGTGGGGAGGGGCTCTGGATGTTTTTCAGCCACTTCTTTGGCTGTCTTTAAGCCTTGGCAATTTTTTTACAATAATCACAAACTCCCAAGCTGCTGGTTTCTTCTATTGAGCTCTAAGTTTTTAAGCTATTATGTAATTAAAAAAAAAATGTATAACTTGGACCTTTTCCTGCACTTTCATATAACACCCTTATTTTAAAATAGCACTTTCAGGGTTTGGGACCGAGACATTTCAAAATGGTAAAAAGCAATTGCTTTAGTTGAACAGTACTCCAGGTTACATTCCATTTTATATTCCTTTCCTTTATTGCTCCAAAAAAAAAAAGGAACCATGTATTACAAAATGGGAAAGAACAAATAAAATAATACCAGCTGCAATGAGAACACTTTGAAATCAGTAAT
>NW_012134192.1:1436668-1437603 GCF_000956105.1 Propithecus coquereli
CCCTTCTAATTCATACTAAAGCATTAGTGACAAATACAGGCATATTGGGTTTTTAAATAGTTTAAGAAGAGATACACGGGGAAATTATTTAAACTATTATTACTAATGGTTTAAGAAAAAACTCCAAAATATAATAAAAACTGTTTATTTTTATTTGGCTAGTTAAACACATCCTCTCCAAGTCTTCAAAATAATTTTAAATACATTAAGAGATATGGAGAAGCTTATGTCAGTTACTATTGAAATTCTTGGTCATCAAAGTACACACATGCCTGGATGGCTGGGAATATTGTTTATTTCAGGACCAACCCAGACAGCTGTCAGTCACATTGAATAACAGAGAAGAATGGTATGTGTTATTGGCATCAGAGGAGACAGCAAAAAGGCCACTGATTGTTATCCTTTATTGTGGGCCATCCTTTTTGTTCATGCTGCTAATTCAACACGTTTAAGTGGCTTAAATTCTGCACAACAACTGTGTCGCTAAGTGATTGTATTATTCTCTTGTTGCTTCATCTATAATCATAACAAACTCTCCCTGAATAGATGAAAACTCTCTCAGGTTATAAAAGATATATTAGCTTTTTAAAATACAATAACAGGCATGCAATAGGTAATCAAGAAGTAGTTGTCAATTGGTTGATTGATAGATTGATTTTTTTCCCTTGGGTACACGAACCTGTAACTTATCACCTAAACACCGGGACAACTTTGAGAGTGAAAGGAAACAATAAAATAACAAACTCTCCCTGAATAGATGAAAACTCTCTCAGGTTATAAAAGATATATTAGCTTTTTAAAATATAATAACAGGCATGCAATAGGTAATCAAGAAGTAGTTGTCAATTGGTTGATTGACAGATTGATTTTTTTCCCTTGGGTACATGAACCTGTAACTTATCACCTAAACACCGGGACAACTTTGAGAGTGAAAG
>NW_012134192.1:1449783-1451222 GCF_000956105.1 Propithecus coquereli
ATCCCTGAGGCTTTGATAGGATTTTTAGGGGTTCGCACTGAAGCAATATAGGCCGTCCAACTTTTCTTTACTTTTCTGTTTAGAGGAAGGTAGTCGGATGTGTTTATGCTGTTTCTTAGGATACTCCCAAGTTTCTACAGCACTCATGAAGTTTCACTCTTCTCTCTAGTGCACCAAGCTAACTCAGTTTCTAAATTCACTTCCAGTAGACCTGCTACTAAGTTTAACATCCTCATCTGCTGCCTTCTACTCATGTGTGTTTCTAGAGCAGCTTATGGGCTCCTGTTCTTTCCTATTTCTTGTAGTCCTAACCGGGATCTTCTGATTTTATATCTCGAAGCTACTATTTTTGACCTGAGATGACAAATCGCCATTCTGGAACTGACATGATTAACCCCAAAGTGTGGCTTTCTACCCCAGGACATTCCGTGCCAGCAGGAGGGGAGCAGAAGTGAAGGACAAATGTCAGTCCAGCTGTGCCTCCCACCTGCTGCTGGAAAGAATGAGCCACACTTCGAGGCCTCCCAGGACTGACTCTGATTCCAGGGTTTTCTAGATGGTTTGGTTCATGCAGTGCAGTGGTCACCAACCTTTTCGGCACCAGGGACCGGTTTCATGGAAGACAATTTTCTATGGACCAGGAGGCAGGGGTGGGAGATGGCTACCAATGGGGAACAGCTACAAATACAGATGAAGCTTCATTCACTCACCTTTGCTCTGTCACTCACCGCCTACTGTGTGACCTGGTTCCTAACAGGCCACGGACTGGCACCAGTCTGTGGCACAGGGGTTGGGGACCACAGGTGTAGT
Source organism: Propithecus coquereli (assembly GCF_000956105.1). NCBI lineage: Eukaryota > Metazoa > Chordata > Mammalia > Primates > Indriidae > Propithecus > Propithecus coquereli. The sequence continues at coordinate 1,450,594 of NW_012134192.1, forward strand.
GCATAGAGTTCAGGTTCTCAAAGATTTGCATTCCAGCTTTACCTCTTACTACCTGTGTGACATGAGGCAAATTATTAACACTTCAATCCTCAAGTATCTCCTAGGCTATAGTCCTTTAGCAATAGGACTTCAGCAACAGTGCTATTGGCTTCTCATTCATTTATTTAAGGACCTTGGTGTTTTAGAGCACATTTGGGGTTAGAGTAACTTCCTCTGTGGTTACAGTAACTTCCTTGAGTTTTCCTGCAGCTCCGTCTCTATAGAACTTTTATATTTCTGATACTTACTGCGAAGTCGCCCACTTGGAAGAACGGAGAACAGTTCCAGACTAACCAGTGAAAAAGAATCCTTGCTACCCAGAGTAAGTTTCTCCAAAATGGAGGTTTTGTTTTGTTTTTGTTTTCCATCTTGTCAATCAATAGTTATTGTGGGCAGTGCTATGGAAAGTTAAGAGAAGAGAGAATTTGGTCTCTGACTCCCAGAGGTTACAAGGGGACTCAGGAAACCAGGCACAAGCACACAAGTGAGTGTCAGTACAGGATGAAATATAATTGTCAGCAGATGTGAGCTGGAAATTAGCAGGGCCTAGTTTGGGGCTCTGAACATAGCTGATACTCAGCCAATGCTTA
>NW_012134192.1:1453103-1454140 GCF_000956105.1 Propithecus coquereli
CAGTACTATAAGAAAGCATGTAATTAGCCTTCAGTTTAAGGGTATGTGTGTGCACCCTGCTGCTGGTGCACTCATCAGGGAGTAGAATATTATTAGCCTTTTCTCCCCTTGCTGGTTCTTCATCTTATTAATAACTCTTAGGGATTACTCTCGTATCTTCCAACCTCCAGATCCCCGTGAATCTTTTGGAATTTCCTAAAGTCTAATTATCTCTCAAGACTTTATTCCCAGCAATTTGAAGAGGCTGTTTCTCTTTTCTCTGTCTTTTGAAAGGGAAGTTAATAGCTTCTGGGAAAAGGGTTGAAAGGGAGAGTGTTCCCTTAGAAATAACAGATTACTTATTTACATTCTTTTCCTTTTTTTAAGGTAACACTTCCTCAGCTCGCCCTTCCCAGCCTCCTCCAAAATCTATGATGCTAGGGAAACATGAACATCCATAAAATAAAAAGATAACGACACTAGCAGGGTGTTCAATGAGAAGACTTTGTCCTGTCATCAACAGAGATTTATTTGGCTGAGGCCTCAGAGCTGAGAACACAAGGCCCTACAGGTTCACACATTCTGAAGAAAGGGATGATCAATACAGAACATGTAACAGGTGATTTTCCAAAAAAAGGTCAAATCTAAATTTGGCAAATTAATTATTCTGTGGTTTGACTTTTGGCAATTTGGCCATTTGGTGAATTAGCTTATCATAATTGGCTTGAGTGAACTGACTTCAGCAGTTGCCTACTTATCCCATTAATGGAAACTTATTTTCTGTTTTTTATTTTCTATTGGACTTTTGCACATAAAATGGAAATATATGCTGCCACATTTTCCTTCAAAGTGGCTTTTGCACATCCATTGGAGTATAGATTGGCCAAATCTTTACATACATTAGTTATTATAAATATTAGTACTTTATTATTATTGCTTTTCCTTTGTTGTATTAGAGAGATGAATAATATTTGCACTTTTTTATTGGCCACTGGAATTTGCTCTCCTGTGAATTTCCTCTTAATATCCTTTGTTTTATATCATTTTGAATATTATGT
>NW_012134192.1:1455158-1456934 GCF_000956105.1 Propithecus coquereli
CTGTTAAACAATCCTTGGGAACACCTTGCCTATGGATTTTTTTTTAATATTATAATATAACTCCTCACTGATCGAGTCAGGTTTTTGTTACTTATAACAAAAAAAGCTTATAACCAAAGCTTATAACCAAGAAGATTCCTGACTTCTATATAATAACTTGAGAAAGTGTTAAGATAATCCAAGGCTAGAGAGGAATCAATCTGCAGTCCAGTGGTTGTACATTTTTTTCCAAGTAACAATAACAAGATGTGAAATGGTTCAATGTGTAGTTAAATTATGCTAAGTTTTATTTCATGTAAAGAAGGAGAAAAGATAAATTTAGACTTTGATAGGAAAATTTATGGTTAAATATGTTAAAAATTAAGAATAACACTAAAGTAACAGGAATATACCAAATTCCAAATAAGCCCAGCGAAATAAAAGCAGACTGTAGAAAAAATTAGAAATCCAACAATAATCAGAAAAGGGCAGAAAATAAAGAAAACAAAAAGGATGTTAAATGTACACAATAAGGAAGTATAAAAAGTCCAAATATTTCAGACTAAAACCATTTTTAAAAAGCACACAATTGGATAAAAAAAAAAAAGCTATATACTACTTACAAAGAAATACACCTAAAACAAAACTCACAAAATGGTCGAAAATAAATAGACCGAAAACAGCACACGAATATATACAAAAATAAAGCTATTGTGTCAATATTAATATTAAACAAATTAGAACTTAAGGCAAAAAAGTATTAAGCATAAAAATACGCTGCATAGTAATACAAGAAAAAACCCACCAAAAGGATACATGAATCATAAACTTATATACATCTACTAACATAGTCCTTAAATACATAAAGCAAAAACTGACAGAGGAACATTGAAAAAGTAACAAATCTATAGTCACAGTGGGAGATTTTAACATTATCTATCTATCAATCTGGCTGGTGCTATAATAAATTACCATAAACTGGGTGGCTTAAACACAAACGTTTATTTTTTACAGTTCTGGAATCTAAGAAGTCCACAATCAAAGTGCCTGCAGATCCAATGTCTGGTGATGGCCTACTTCCTGGTTTTCAGATGTCTGTCTTGTTGTAGCCTCACATAGCAGAGAATAGAGATCATCTCTCCTTGTGCCTCTTGTAAGAGCACTAATTCCATTCATGAGGGCTCTACCCTGATGACCTAATCACCTCCCAAAGTCCCCAACTCCTGATACCATCACATTGGGGGTTAGTATTTCAACACATGAATTTGGGGGGAACACAAACATTCAGACCATAACAATATCTGAAACTGATAAATGAAAAAACCAAAAAAGGATATGAAAGATTTCACCAAGTTAAAGCTTGATATAACATACGTAAAAGCCTACACTATCCAAAATAGAGAATATATATTATTTTCAAGAACACATGGAATATCACCAGACTTTTGTGCACCAATTCATAAAGTCTCAAAAATTTCAAATAACTTATACCATCAGACTATATTATCAGATAAAATAAAATAAATCTAGAAATCAAAATAAAAAGATATATATATAACCAACACAAAAAGCGGAAACTTAAAAATGCATTTATAAAGGAGTCGTTCTTGAAGAGGAACTCATAGAAGAAACTGTCAAATACTTAGGAGTGAATGATAACTAAATACTACACAGCAAAATTTGTGGAATTCAGCCAAAATGATATATTGTGATTAAATTTGCAGCACTAAGTGCAGCTATGAAAAAATAAGAGAGCCTTGACTTCAAGAACCTAGAAAAATAATAAAAGAATATGCC
>NW_012134192.1:1458809-1460416 GCF_000956105.1 Propithecus coquereli
TATTTTGTTGTTTTCAATAGATTCACATATATTAATAATATAAAAAGATGCATGGTAGTGATTAACACTAAATTCAGGAGACTGGTTAGTTCCAGGGAAGGAGAAAAGAAGAAGAAGGAGATTAGACGAAGCTTATTATATTCCTAATGTATATTTCCTCACAAGTACCGTAAGCCGATATGGCAAAAGGTTTATAATTGACAAAGTTGGTTTATGGTTGTGCTGTTGGCCATTTTATTATTCATTATTCTTTCTATTAATTTTAAAGAAATATTAAAAGATTGGCCGGTAGTTCTGTGTCTGAACACTGAGTTTGCTGCTTGCTGGGATTCATTAAGGGCAAGGAGACCAAGGGCTAGAAGTCCCCGGCATGAAGGGACTTCAGATATGAAAATATGGGGTCTTCTCTTTAGCAACTTTCAGCTTTTCCTCTCGCCTAGGAGTAGTTGCCTTGTTGCCGAGAAGCTGCAGGTGAGAAGGAAAGAGAACGGGCTCCAAACTCCCTAGCACTACAGCTGCTCTCTCTGAATCTGGCATCTCTGGGCTGCTGTGGGACCAGTTGGGATCTTGCTAAGCTCATCTCATCACACCCACTCCATGCTGCAGCGACTTGACTTTGTTCTACCAGTTACCACCCTCCCATTTGCTTTCCATCTCCTAGATGGTTTCTGAAATCACTGGTACTCAGACACTCCTAGTTCAATTTGCCCCTGTGGGTTTATTCTCTTTCTGTCACTTTACTATCATTTCACCGGTATCTCGGGAGAGAGAAAAGATAATGTGTATGCTTAACCTGACATCCTTAACCTGAACAGATAATGGATCTGCATGAAAAGAGAAACCAAAAAGGGAAGGGGGTTGCTACGGACTGAATGTTTGTGTTCCCCACAAATTCATACGTAGAAACCCTAATCCCCAGTGTGGTGGTCTTTGGCGGTGGGGCCTTTGGGAGGTACTTAGGTGACGAGGGAAGGGATCAGTGCCCTGATGAGAAGAAATAAGAGAAATCTTGCTTACTGTCTCTATTCTCCATCATGTGAGGTTACAAGAAGAAGACAGTCATCTGCAAACCAGGAAGTGGCCCTCACCAGACACCCAATTTACCGACGCCTTGATCTCAGACTTCCAGCCTACAGAACTGTGAGAAATGAACCTTTACTGTTCAAGCCACCCAGTCTATGGTACTTCATTAGAGCAACCCAAGCTAATAAGGCAGGGGTAGCAGAATATTCCATTTACATCTCCTGGTCAAATGGGACATGGCTTCATGTTTTAGCATGCATAACCTAGCAGATATGATTCGATAACCCGAAACATAAACGAAAAAGAGGAGTGATAAATTTTCTTTGGAAATGTGTGTAAGTAATTTCCCTTGGACAATCCCTGCCCTGAATCCATTAAGCACCAGAGTTTTTGATCTTGCGTGCCTTCAGCAGATATCCTGCTCAGAAGCAAGGAAGTCTTATGTCCCAGTGATTAACTTTCCAGTCAAAAAAATAGCTCTTCATGAATCACTATGTATCCCAGATGGAGACCTAATGATTGCTGAATATTTTATACTTAAATTTTTTTTAAATGTCAAAGGCATATGTTAGCAGCAAAAATAA
>NW_012134192.1:1460466-1461192 GCF_000956105.1 Propithecus coquereli
GCTCTTCATGAATCACTATGTATCCCAGATGGAGACCTAATGATTGCTGAATATTTTATACTTAAATTTTTTTTAAATGTCAAAGGCATATGTTAAACTTCACATATATCCAAAGAACAAATCATTTCTTACACAAATTATACAAGAAAATAGATAAGAGTCTTACTTGGTATCAGTCTTTGCTATAATTTCAAAAATATCAGCAATCAAAAGACATGCAAGAAGCAAAGAAAGATCTTGGACCTCCTAAACCCATCATTCCCCATGGCCTTCCTCCCTAGACCCACTTCTCTTGCTCAGAGTAATTACAAGCCTCTAATGATGTACACACATTCTTACCTCCCAGAGCTGGGAGCATGTAGGTCATGACACATCTCCATTTATATCCCAGGTAATTCTACAGTTTATATACATTCTCTGCTTCACAAATCCATAGATTCTAAGTTTACTTCGCATAAATGATCTTAAAGCAGAAACATCTTGCTATGAGCATTTCGCAAATAAAGATTCTCCTCCCAGAAACTACCATCAGTCTGTTTACCAGGACATCCAGTTATTAGCATCTTTACAAAGATTTACAAGGATGGAATCACCTGACAGCACAGCTACTTTGATTCCTTCCTCTCCAGTTGCCATACTGATTTTATGAGGCTCATACATCCTCAATGCTACAGACAAACATCATGCAAGAAAAGGAAAAAATTGAGATCAAACTCATTTATACAC
>NW_012134192.1:1464177-1469262 GCF_000956105.1 Propithecus coquereli
GAACTTGAGAGAACTTACACTATTTACATTCTGACCCCAGACTGGAAAACTTGAGTTCCTCTAGCATCAACTGTCACATAGCTCACTGAGACAACATTTTGATTTTTAGCAGGTTTGGCATCCAAAATATGAAACGGCTGGTTTTTAATGATGTTCTTCTCCCCACCTACCTCTCCCATATACACAAATAAGCAGTTAATTATCATAGACAGAGCCCGAGTATGTGTTTGTGTGTGTGTGTGTGTTCAGCGCACAAGGCCTAATGAGCAAAACCTTTCTAACACTGCAACAGTTCAATCATCTGGAAAAAAACAAAAGAAGTAATTTACATTTTTTGTTTAAATAATGCAAACCTTCTCATCAAAAGATGACAAATGGTTTATGAATATTGTCTCTGACAAACACTACAAAATCACTCCCTGTTTGAGAATAAAAATATTTAATACATGCTGCACACAGGTCAATAGCCTTTCCAGCATCCGTAAATGGTGAGCACAGCTAATTTCCACACCACAGCTCCTATCTCTCCCAACAGTAACTGGGTACCAGCCATGTGCCGATTATGTAGATTTTGCTGCTAGCTCTCACCACAAATTGCAAAGCACTGCATTGCCAGAGACAGATTTGATTTCGCATTATTGATGCTCAGCCTGATTTCCCATTCATTCTTTGCTGAGACACCTTCATTTTAATCTTGAGGATTCTTACGATCATTCAGCATATGTCTATACATCACTACAGCCTCTCAAATATCACAGGACCTCTGCTCAAGGGCATGCTTTTGAAGAATTAGCGTGCTTGATCTCTCAACATTTTCCAGTCCAGGTACCTTGCATCCTAATGCCAGGGAATGTATGCCACATCCAGGCTGACGTGAGGTGTGCTTTTGTTTTCAGGTACATTTGTGTCTTCCAATAACTCCTACTGCAAGGAGAAGTCTATCCCAAGACAGTCGTCATTCATCATACCAGCAATGGAGGTGGAGCTGACACTCTCTTATTGTCTGTTTTCCCCACTCTCATCATTCCACATCCTTCCATACCATTCCTCACATGTAGGACCAAGGCCTTGAACTGAAAAGATTAGGGGAAAGATACCTTGTTATTTTGTGGGGGCCTAAAACCCAGATGGAATGGTACTTCAGCATTGGAGCTGGTAAGAAGCTAGATCCCAAATCCTTGTGTATTAGTCAGGGTTCTCCAGAGAAACAGAAACAACAGGATGGACATAGATATAGATACAGATATTTGTTTTAAGGATCAGCTCACACAATCACGGCAGCTCACACAATCAAGCCCCAAGATCTGCAGTGAGCAAGCCGTGGACCCAGGAGAGCCAATGGTCTAACTTCTAGTCAGGAAGCCAGCATTCTCAAGACCCAAGAAGAGCAAATGTTTCAGTTCCAGTTCAAAGACAGGAAAAGATTAATGTCCCAGCTCAAGCAGGCAGGAGTTGTTTCCTCTTACTCAAGAGGTCAGCCTTTTTGTTCTATTCAGGCCTTCATCTCACTGATTGAGGCCCACCCACATTAGGGAGGACACTCTGCTTTAGCCAGTCTACCAATTCAAATGTTAATCTCATCCAAAAACACCCTCACAGACACACCCAGAATAATATTAGACCAAATATCTAGGCACTCCATGACCCAGACAAGTTGACACGTAAAAGTAACCATCACATCTTGATGTACAAGCTAGGCTATAAATTAGAATCACTTGAGAGCATTTAAATGTCTGGATATCAAATCTGTCTGCACCCCAGACCAATTAAACCAGAATCTCCAGAATAAACAAGACACAAATATTTTTAAAGAATACCCATGCAATTATAATATAAGTTCAGGGTGAGAACCTTTGCCCAACGAATCACCATAAACAGAATTACCCTTTTATCTTCATAATGTATCATTTGCATCTGAACGAGACCCGAACCATGTGCAGAAACAGGCTCTGCGTGGAGCTTCTGTTTTTGCTATAAATTGTAGATGGCAGTAGAGATATGTAGCTCACAGATGAAGGAATGGTTGAAAGATGGAGCTGCCAACGCAGAAGTGCATGTTGCTGGCAACTGTAGTGGTTGCAATAGAGTCAGGTTAACGTATTTACATCTTGGTGGTGACATTTGCATGGCTGTTGATTTCCTCGACAGGCTAATTCTTGAACATTGTTCTCAAAGCTTAGTCTTCATCTGTTTCTCCAGCTTTCCCAATGATTAGGAGAACTAATATCCTCAAATCAAGCCCTTTTGCTGTTTGCAACCCAGTGCCCTGATCAATCCATCTCTATAATTACCAAGCTGGGATAAACGTCCCTCCTCTGTTCTAATATGTCTTCCTTCCCATGTTTCTAAAGTATCAATCACCTATTGCATTGCATTAACAGGCTATATCTGCAAATCTATTTTTCCCACTAATCTATAAGCTGCTTCAGGGCAAGGATCATGTCTCATTCATTTTGGAGCCCCCACTGCCTAGGTTTGTGCCTAGTATACATAATGAGCACTTATCAAGTATTTTCTAAATAGAACTGAATATTTCTCTCTCATGTTCCAATCACAGTCATCTCATACATGAGTCTATACTAGTACACTATAAACTCCTTGAGGATTAAGGCAATTTCCATTTCATCAGTGTATTCCCACCACAACTCCCATGATTACATAGAATTAAAGACAATCATTGTTTCAGTCATAACCCAATTGAAGCACAATTTTAAAGTTCCATCATAGACAAAGCAATGATAAAATAAGAAGGTAAAATTCTCATATGGCAAAGTTTTCCAGAATGAGTAACCATAATGTTTCAGTTTTGTACAGACTAAATTCTTTTAAAATTTCCTGAATAATTAATTAGATTAATAAATCGACATGTAAAGCTCACTAACTTGAAGAGAGAAAAGCCGAGTTTGAGTCCTACTAACGCCACCTGTAAGCTATTTAACCTTGAGCAAACCGTCTAAAATGGTTAGCCCCTTTCCTCAGTTAAGGGAAATTTGATCAGTTCCAGAAAACTGCCCATTTCTTTCACACCTCAGGACCTTTGATGCACCTCGTGCCTCCAACTTCCTCTCTGTCATGTTATCACACCCTTCCTAGTCTTCCCTTAGAGCATCAATCACGATGTGAAATTGTTTCATTTATCTATTTGTTCTCTTATTTTTCTCCCCAACTTAAAGGAGGGCAAGAATATTCTCTATATTGATGTCCTTATGTTTGTGCTGCCTAAAATAGTCCCTAGCATATAGTAGGCATATTCAATAAACATTTATCGAAAGAATGTATGGAAATTAGGCAACTGATTTAGGTAAACATGCTAGGCCACTACAAGAAACCAACAGACATATGGATTGGAGGAAAGCAGCAAGTTGATGGCACATCCCTCCATCTACAGTTTATCTCTCTCCTGTGTTTTCTGATACCCCCACCACCAGTCTCTCCTATCTCATCACAGCTGTCATCAGCCCAGGAAAATCTTTAACTCAATTTAAGCAACAAGTAATCAGGCCAAGATAGACATGAGAGATAAATAAATGTGAACCCTATGATTGCCCCAGCTTATAGTCTTGAGAGGGATTCCAAGCAGTGAAGCAGGGAGAAGGAACCCAGACAGAGCCTGGCAAACTCCACAAGTTGAGGAATTGGATTTGAGAGACTGGAGAGGCAGCTAGAGTTCACAGGACATAAACATAGAGTAGCAGAGTGGAGAGAGCTTCACGGGGAAAAAACTCCATACAGCTGCAAAGGGTCCCTTTATATAATTCAGCAGAGTTCTAATCATTGCATAGCACATGGCATGCATGAGTAAAAGCTACCTGAGACCAGGAAAGATCCACTCAAAAAGATTAGACGAAACATATCTGACACTCACACAGGGCCAGTAACAGTGCTTGTTCCCACAGGCCAGACTGGAAAACATAATCCACAGGGAATCCAGTATTTTACTTAGAAGCCTCTTGGGTCAGTCATGGGAAGTAATTAGCTTCAGACTAAACACTTCTGTAATTCTGCATCACAAATTTTAAAAGCAAGACCTGAAAGGATCAAAGTGTGTCCAAGAAACTCAACTGTGTCCAAGAATAAACATCAAGATTATTTACAGAAATCTGAAAATATCAAGCATATACAAAGTAAAATGTGCAATGTCTGGCATCCAATCAAAAGACTATTAGGCATTCCAAAAAGCAAGAAAATAATATCCATAATAAGAAGAAAAATTTTTAAAGATGAAATTGACCCAAAACTGACACTTGTTAAAATTTACAGACAAAGACCCTTGTTAAAATTTATAGACAAAGACAGTATTCCATATGTTAAAAAGTTAAGTACAGACATATGGAAAAAAAAGAATTAAATTGCACTTGTAGAGTTGTAAGCTGTAATACCTGGAATGAAAAATACACTGGATGTGGAAAATGGCAGATAAGATATTACAGAAGAAAAGATCAGTTAATTTGAAGACATAGCAATAAAAGTTATCCAGAATTAAATATAGAAAAGAACATATAAATATCAACAGAACATCAGTGAGTCATGGGACAACTTCAAAAAGTCTAATATATGTGTTATTGGAGATCTGAAAAAGAAACAAAAAGTAGAGTACAGAAAAAAAATCATTTGAAGAAATAATTTTTCTAAATTTGAAGGAATGTATAAACTCACTGGTCCAACATGCTTAACAAAACCCAAGCACAAGAAATATGAAGAAAACTACATCAGAACATATCATAATCAAACGGCTCAAAACTAGTACAAAAGGATAATCTTTAAATCAACCAGTGAAAATATACATGCTACATACAGAAATACTAAAGATAAGACTGAAAGCATATTTCTCATCAGAAACAAGGCTAGTGAACAGAAAGTAAAGTAACATCTTTAACATCCTCAAATAAAGAAAATATTGTCAATCTAAAAGTCTATAACCAGCAAAAATATCTTTGAAACATGTAAGAGCTACAAGGATTCATCAACGGGAAATCTGCACTACAATAAATGTTAAAGGCAGTGTTTTAGGCAGAAGAAAAATGACATGGATCTACACAGAGGGATGAAGAGCAGTTTAAATGGTAACTACGTGGGTATGAATAT
>NW_012134192.1:1471327-1497491 GCF_000956105.1 Propithecus coquereli
GACGACCAGTCATGGGAGTAAATGCACCTTCGGATAATTCCAGTTCTCCAGCCATCAAATCTTCTCAACTGAAGTTGCAGATATTGTGCAACAGAGACAACCTAGTCCCATCGGCACTTTCCAAAGTCAAACCCTACAGAATACATAAGCATAATAAAATGTGTTTTATGTGTCTAAGTTTTCAGGTAATTTTTTACACAGCAATAGTTAACTAGAATAGGAGGCCAGGCAATCATTTTCTTCATTGATTTTCATCCATAGGAGTCTGTCATTATCCTCAAACTTACTGTTAAGACATTTTCATGGAGGGGGAGAACTCAAAACAACAAGCGCTATAGTTCTATAGTTTCTGAAGAGGCCAGACCCACAAAACCCAAGACAGAGTGTGTTGTGAGTTCAGTATATTGATGCTATGGGAATGAATCAACATGGAAACCAAACTGGATGCTTTCAATTCAAAATTCAAAATCACAAACTCTTTTAGGAACCCCTAAAAAGAATTCATTCATGAAGCTAATGTTTGTTGACTCATAAGAACATTTTTTAGTCACTGCCATTTAATTCCCATAAAATTGGAAATGGAGAAAGCAGGTTTAAAAAACATCGATATCCTTAGTCTCTTTGAAGTATAACATTTTATAGTAAATTTAACTTTGTTTGCTCTAAAATATTTTCTCTTTGATATTTCATTCCAACTTCAAAAATGATAATACATTTACCAGCACAGGCATGGCTTAGTTGAAAGTACATAAATGTCACTTTGGTTTTCCTGCTCAGTAAGAAAAGTACATATTCAGAGAGTAATGATTCTCCAGCACAGCTCAGTATAAATTTATTGAGCGCCTACTAGGAAGACAGCTCAATGGAGCAAGATGGCTCCATTTTCTCTGGCTGTGTTCACTTCTCCACAGATATCTTCACATAGTCATTTTTCTGATAGAAATGAGAAGTGAAAGGGAGGTTCACTGAAATGAATGGAACGGCACAGCCACTGGACAAATTCTAAGGCACGGTCTCCTATCTGGATGTAATCCACCCAGAACAAATGATGCAGCTTTTTAGAAGAAACCGGCTCATTCAGTTACATAAACCTTTGAGCTAATGGCTTCCCTAAGTCTCCTCATTGTTTTCCTGCATTAATGGAATCGACTGCCTATTTTGGTATCACACAAATCCATTCTCTCCATACCTATCATGCCAGAAGATAAAATGATTTCCTGTTAATCTATACAGCCTTCCCAAGCTAACAAAAAGAAGAGCATCATAGTTCTTGAAAGTCTCTATGCCAAGAAGCATACGTGAATTTTTCAGTATCATTTTTTTCCTGGCAAAAAAATAACAATGTGCTGGAAAGAGACCTGGTTCGAGTCATGTCATTGCCAGAAACTTGTTCTATGACCTAAGAGAAGGCCTCCTCTTCCTCACTGTTGTTCCAAATATATGATTTCGAAATACTTAACTGTGCCACTTCAGTTAAATAAATGCACTATTGCTTATGATTCATACCCTTAACAAATATCAGACATATCAAGTTAAATTTGAAATTTTGTGTTGTAAAATCCTGACTCATAACATTTTAATTCCTGACTCAAGTAAGAGAACATCTGGGTTAAACAAATGTACTTTCAGACGTTTCGGCTCCCAAAGAAGCTGCTTACATTTGGTAAATCACAGGAGAGCTAATGAAAAATCCAGAGCCAGTTTTAACTTGATTGCTATGACGACTGGCTCCCATGGCATTTTAGCTGCAGAGATTCTTCATTGCTTTGGCTTACATTTCTTAACCTTTATGACTTGGTTTGAGAGAACAGAAGAGAAAATAAACTAATATTTACCAAATGAATAACATTCTTGAGCAACTAATCTGTTTCTGGAGGGAAAAAAAGTAAAACAACTTATTTCAGGTTGAACAGTTTTGTGGGACAGAGATCATTTTCCTAAAGTCATCAAGGCCGCAAGTGGTAACTCTTGCGGTCCCAGGTTCTGGGACCTGAACCTGGGTCTCCCCTGTGGCCACAGAGTTCGTGTCCACTCTGCAGTGCAAAATGCCATTGAAAAAAACATCACAACAAACGCTGACCTCAATATGGTTTCCTTTCTTCAAAGTATCTTACCAAGTTTAGTTCTGGAGCTAAATTCCATTATTGACATGATTGGTTGATCAGATTAATGAATTGACAAGATACATTTATTCCCATCAAAATAATAATTGCTAGAGGAGAACATAGTAAGCAGCTAATTATGACCACTTTCATTTTATCTATCTGTGCATTTTATCAGGCCTTTTCCAATGTACATTTCAACAAGTGTGCATGTTGGAATGTTGAAAATGGTCTGATAAAGTCTCTTTACTAAATGCTGAGAGCACACAGATGTTTCTGGACTGGAAGAATTTATGCTCTAGGAGGTACTAATAGAAATATATTAATAAATCATTGCTCTGTAACTGTTCCCAATTAAATGTCTATGATAGAAGAATACAGAAAGCCATACAGAGACATAGAAAAGAGGCAAAGAAGGTTTCAACTAAGTGATGACAGAGGTCATCAGAGGATTGGAATGGATGCTGTCAAGTTCCTCATGAAGAAAAGGAATGTTGAAGAAATGTTCTCCAGGGTCCCAGTAGGAAAAAAATAAATGGCCCTCTCAAATTGGGTGTTTTGAGAGTATAATTTCAGGATGACTTAGAAAGCAAGGGCAGATGTAGGAACTCACAAAGGATGGTACAGTGCCCGGGGGCTAATTACCAGCAAGATATGGTCACCCCTAGGCCTGAATGGGGGAAGGTAAGAGAAGTTCTTGAGCATGCAGACAGAAGGCACCACCAAACAGGAGCTGTGCCCACAGTCCAGGGACGCAGCCCACTACTGGTGACTGCCTTGGAGGGAGGCATGAAAATAACCCACTCCGCATCACTCTCCTCTGTCCTCCCTCCAGTCTCCCGCTGCTGCTTCCCATTGGCCAGATCCAACCAAAAGCCAAAGGAACCAGTTGACGTAGTTTGAACAATCCAGCCTCCCAGAATAGAAAGGAGGTAGCAAATGAATCAGGATGGGCAAATAGAAAGTATTCAGACAGAAAAGTAGGAACATAGTTTATAAACATCCTGTATAGTGAGGAAGCAGGATAGAGTCTTAGGTAGCAGAGCTTGGGCCCGAACTCTAGCATTACAATCATGTACAGTCATTTGTTGAAATAAAAAAAAAAGGGGGGGTCAAGTATATGGCACTTTTGATTGTATGTCTGAAGCTGATAGTCCTATCGGCACTGCTCATGGAAAAGACCTCATCTTTTCCAGGAAACAATGCAGGGGAAATAATGACCCACTTCTATTTGGAGAAAGAACAATAATGTATTTTAAAGCCCTTTGTAGAAGGGAAAAGAGAACAATTCATCAGAAAGCTATGTTCCCTCCATCTCTATTCACATACATAGAAAGTCTGCCAACCAAATTATCAGAGCTGAAAAGAATTTGTACAATCATTGCATTTTTTAAGGCTAAAAATACCCTTTCCCCAGAAACTAAAAATAATAATTGAGTAAAAACTTAAAGCAGGGAATCAGACTTCAGAGATCGCAAGAGTTGCAATCAACCTTTAAGTGATGTCAGATTTAAAGTTTTTATTGTTTCATAGAATTAACTAGAACCAATTGGCACTTGCATTTCTCTCTCTCACTCTCTTTAAGCCAGCTCTGACAGATCTCCCTTCCATGCCCTGATATGGAAAGAACCCATAATTTTTTCTAGGCATTTAGGGATTAATAAATATTAATAAATATCCTATCATCAGGTATTAAAATTTCCATTTGTCATCCCATCTCTAGTTTGTCCCCTTCCTCACAGTTCAGAGCTAATCTAACTTCAAAAACCTGGAGTAGGAATTTTTTTTTCTCCTTCCTTTATGACCTCTTCCATTCAGAAGTTACTCGTGGCTCTTCTAGAGTTGGGGCTTGGAGGAGTCACAAGAGGACAGGGGACAGAGGGTCTTTGTGGGGTCCTATGGTAACAAGGTGTCAATGTCCTCTGTGTGGGAAATGCTACAGGGCGGCTCTTCTGCCACGTGGCACAGGCTGGCTGCAGGGCTATGGCTCACTCCTCAGCCTCCGTTAGCAAGTGGGGCCAACAGAGGTTCCGGCACTTCTCTTTAGAATGTGTTATTCTCAGGTAAATATCTAAGACCAGAAAAGTCCCATTTGGTCAGATAAGGAGCTCTCAAATTTCTTTCTTGTATCTGGTATACTATTTTTCCATGAAACGGGCACTACAAATATTATATACAGTCACGTGCTGAATAATGACATTTTGGTCACTGATGTACTACATAAATAACGGTAGTCCTGTAAGATTATAATACCATATTTTTTACTGTACTATTCTATGTTTAGATACGTTTAGAATCACAAATACCACTGTATTACAATTGCCTACAGTATTCAGTACAGTAACCTGCTGTGCGGATGTGTACTAGGCTATACTATCTCAATTTCTGGAAGTACACTCTATGATGTTCACACAATAATGCATTTCTCAGAATGCATTCCCTGCATTAAGAGACGCATGACTATAGTCCCAAAGAACTGAAAAATGTCCCAACCTACACAATAGGAGAGTTTCACATAGTATTCCTCTGACACGTCAGAACACATTTCCAGATACAGTAGGACATGAGCCCATCAAAGCAGAAAGCTGGACTTCTTGCTGTTTTCTAAAAGCAGTCTGCCTAACCCCCTTGCTCTGGCTTCACGAACATCTTTTATCAGTATTTTCTTTTCCCATGTTCTGCCATATTTAGATGGGTTTCTACCTGAGACTTTTTAAAAGGTCACCAAACCAGATTCAGAAAATAAAAATCTTTCATGGACTCAGCCCTCTCAGAAAATATAAAACTCTGCAACACTCAGACACTAGTGTTTTCTGGCCTAAAACTGTCATTCAATCCATTTCTGTCTGCCTCAATGTCCAATTTTATTTTTATCCAATTGTAAGTCATTAATTATCAAAATAGAAGAAGCTGACAATTTGTTAAAGGACATTTTTAAATTGCTAATTTAAGGAGCTTCTCGATAGAAGTATGAAACCTCAAAAAAAAAAAACCAAAAAGATACTTAATAATGGCATTAAGATAGTGCTAGGTAAAGACAACCCTTGAGAGACAGGATTCCCACTGTTAGGGCTTTTGATTAAATCAGACAATAGCTCATGTGTCCAGCTAAGGTGTGCAGTATACTAGGGGAATACCTGTGGTTAAATCACAATACACCTTTGTAATGAAACAGGTATTAGAAACACACTGGAAAACTTACCTAACCACATAATCTCAGGCTACATTATATATAAAATAAAGGTGAATGCACCAAACTGCTACGAAGGGAAGTGTTGTGGCAGTACCGATTTAAAGTTGTGGCTCAGCTGCGTGACTTTGAATAATCTCTTTAACTTCTCTCAGGCTCTATTGTCACATTCTTCAAATTTCTCATTGATTTATCCAGTTGCTCCAGCATCTTTCTCCATTGAAGCGCTTTGGCACCTTTCTCAAAATCAATTGACCATAAAATGTAGGACTCTTTCTAGATTCTATTCTATTCCAGCATCTACATTATGCCATTATCATAATGGCTTCATAACCATAGTTTTAAAGTCTTGAAATCATGTAGCATAAAACCTCCAACTTTATTAACGGACAAGATTGTTTGACTATTTTCGGTCCTTTTCATTTCCATATAAACTTTAGGACCAGCTTGTCAATTTCTGCCCCCAAAATGCTCTATTTTGATTGGACTTGTGTTGCATCCAGAGATCAATTTAGGGAGAATTGATACCACAACAATATTAAGATTCTCAATACACGAATAGCAATATTTTATCATTTCAATAAAGTAATCTTGCCCATCTTTTATTCAATTTTTCCTTAAGAATTTTAAGCTTTTATGCCACTACAAATGATTTTTAAAATTTTATTAAATTTGCAGCCTTCCTCCTTGTGTGTGCCCACAATGTCCACACATGCTCCCCATCTGCAATGCCTTCCTCCCACCTCCACATCTCCAAATTCACCCATCCTCTAGACTCTGCCCCCTCCTTTATGAGAGCCACCATCCTCCCAAGAGGAAGTAATTGCTCGCATCTCAAAAATTCCACAGCCCCACACTTTCATATCCTCACTACCTGTCTTTATTACGTGCATGTGGTCCCACCTCTACTAGAAATGAATTCTTTGAGGGCAAAATCTCTGCCCAATTTATCTGTAAGTGTCTCTGAGAATCTAGGACATAGTGGAAATATACTAAATGTTAAGTGAAAGCAAATTTTTCATCTCCTTACCTACAGTGTGTGTACACATCCATCCTACATTTAGGCGTGATTCTCCACCCCTGTGTTCTATCAAGTCAACAGGCTTTATTTTGCTGTAAGCCCTACAGTCTCAGTATGGGACACTCTAACCTTGACAGCAAAAATATAACTGCTCTTACTAGACTCTGTAAATCCCTTCTCTTCAAGATGCTAAATCTCCTTTCGTCTAGACTATAGAACCTACACCAAAGACATTCAACTAAATTGCTAGTTCTTGTGGCAACAACATATTTGCTAAACTACTTTTTGCATAATTTTTAATAGATGTCAATGTTTACTTGTGATATCTATATATAGCCAGGTCCATATTTTATGATGGTCAGAAGCATCTGCCCTTTGATTTATTACCTTATTGTGCTCAATAATCAAACTGGCTGGAATTAATGGTGTTTCAAAGTACTGCACAGTCCTGAAACTCAGGAAGGGAGTAGATGCCTAGTAACGCAAACCGTGCTCCAGGAAATCACCAGGTAATGCATGGCAACTGTCTGCCAAGTGTGCAGGGACCGTAATGGGTGATGGGGATGGAAATGAATTTTCAAATCTCAGTGTACCAGCCTACGAGATGGGTGCTGGGATGATATGCCTTCTTTTAAATGTGATTACTTTGAGAACACAACTAAAGAAAACTCAAAGTAATTCTATTTTGAAATGGCGTCTTAGCCAGGGAATTGATTTGGTATGGAGAGTCATTACCCAGAGACCGGCTCCCAGATGCTCCTTCTCTGTTCACCAGGCTATTATGTTTTAAGTGACTGGCTCAGTATATGTCAGTGTCTGTCTTGCCTGCCCTAGACGCCTGTGGTCTGGAAGAGTGACCGCAGCTTGCAAACGACTGTAATGTACAGCCAGGCAGATTCTGGGCTAGGGTGTCCCAATCTGCATAAACAGCTGCAGTGATAGTCACAGGACATCTGATTTCTCCTATCAGCTTTGTCACTAGATAGCTGTCTCATCTTGGGGCAAACACTTAAAATCTTTGTTAAACTGGTTTCCATTCTAGAAGGATTCTAATACCAGAAATATCTCCTAGACAGAGGTATAGAAGTAGTTATGTATATACTATACCAGCCAGATGTATTTGATCAAAGATGATTTTTCATTAAATGTTGCCTGGTATACTGGTTTGGGAAACCTATCCAGGCCAGTTGTCAAATAATAGGCCTGAGTTCTCAGCTACCTGTGTCATAATATTAATATTCATAAAGCAAGTTTGAATCATGAATGGCTCAGGAATCACAACTCCAAGCACCTAGTTACTCACTATTTGGATTGTAGAGCAAAGGGGGAATTCTGTGAGCACCAGCCTTTCCAGATAGGTTAGAAAATAGGGTTACCATGAATGAGAGCAAACAGAAGAAAGGACAAAAGGACTTTGTCAACTGCTATTTGAATGGAAGGTAGCATGGCCATTGATGTACATGGCCATAAAAGAGAAGAAAGTCCCTGTCAGGATTTATACAAGCAAAAATTTCTCCATTCTCCTTAAGCAAGCTCCATAAGGGACAAAGAACAAGACTATATTTCTCTGGGGACACAGAATGACATAGTGGATGAAACAAGGGCATTAGCTTCAGACAGACCTGGGCTAAACCTGAGCTCTGCCCCTTGCTATAGCTGCATGATGAAGGTATGTTTGTATGTTAGGGAAATCAAGGCAAACCTCGAGGCAAAAGAATCACCTAGACCAAGACCTAAAGGATTCGATAAATATTAGCCAAGGGAAGAAAAAGGGGAAGTTCTATGCAAAAGGAACAATACGGTTGGAGATATGAAAGCAAGGGAGGGCAGAGCATGTTTGAGACACTGAGAGTGGCTTAGCGGGGCAGGAGTGCCGCTCTGAGGAAGGACAGTGGGAACAAATAGAGCTGGGGAGGGAAGAGGATCTAAGAAGATTGGGCTTCTTCTGAAGGGAAATGATATCACAAGGATGTGATAAGAGAAAGTAGCTTCTCCATGTGGATCATTAGAGCTGAGGAAAAGGAAAGAGAGAAGTCAAGAATGGTGTCCAGCTTTCTGCCTTAGGCAACTGAGTGAATGAAAGCAAAAGCTGGAACGTAGATGAGGTGTGCAAGAGACAAAGTTGTAAACGACGTCCAATATCGCTGTCAGATTCCTCAGCAACAGCTGCCAGTGGCAGTGGTAGCAGAAAGAATTACAGATAAACAAATCAGGCTTTATCAGCCTCATGCAAACATCAACAGCTCATCAATAACTTTCAATAAGGAAAGAAAGGCTCACCATGACATAGTATTGAGTGTCGTTCAAATTTTAAAGTTTAGCTAATGGAGTCAGGTTGGAATCCTTCTAAAAGACTCCAGTCCAGGCCCAGACATCTCGAAAATATTTGCAGCATTAAGGAATCTTTTAGAAGCCAAATGTCTGCTTTGCCTTCTTAGCACAAGAGAGTCTGTGAGCTTAAAAACATTCAGCTCCTGCAGCTGGTGTTGCAATCCCCGAAGGGTAGGAGTTACTGGAGAGGGGAAAGAAAACTGTTAGGCACTGACTGTTAGGCTTACGAATAGTGCAATGAAGGATGCTAAGACCTTCAAAATATTAATAGAACGTTGTTGTGGTACTAGTGGTGACTACAGTTTCTCCAAGGAGTTGGTTTTAACGAGAAATAGAGTTTCTTAAAGGCTTTGTTTATTTTTTTTTTTAATGTGGCTATTTTAATAGTTTCAAGGTTAAAGCCTTAGAAACCCCTCCTTCTTCCTGTGCAGAAATCCTAGCTTATGTGTTTCAAGGACTGAGTACCTTTGAAAAGTTAGAAAGACTATAAAGCTAGCTCGCTTTCTACCACTTACTTTGCAAGACTGTTTTGGGATGAGATGGCATAAGGCTAGATATACAGGGTCCAGTCTTAAGAAGAGTCCTCAAACAATTTCTGAAATGTATGGCTTCTCTCGTGTCTTTTGCCCACAATTCTACTGTCTGTTTTAGCTTTTGATGTCCTTGAAGTTCAGTTATATTTCTTACTTATCTCACTCAGGGACCTAAAGGTGTCACTAGATTTTTAAAAATGTGAGCTTTTTTATCACCAGCTCTTATCATCGAAGCCACATTCCAGCGTCACTCTTGCACTGGTTCTGCTTGCTTCCCCCTCGTCACAGCCGCCAGCCACACTGCCGCCAGCTACAGACAGTCACATCAAATTACACCAGCTAAACAGGATGAAGACGAGTCAGTCCGGAGTCAGAACAACTTTAGTGAAGATGCGTGGCAGTATTTAGCGGGCACTTATTAGGCATCAGGTTACACTGAAGGAAACATTCATTATATAGCACGTTTAGCAAGTTATTGGAAAACAGACAGATACATTTCATTGCATTTTGGAAGAATTAAATGTGACAGCCTAATTAAAATGCAATATTTAGTAACAGTAACTTTCATCCAGTGAGCTTAGAGGTTTCTTTCTGCTTCCCATATGCAAATTGTATCCACTGCATCTAATAATCAGACTCACAAATAAGAGATTCTAATTGTAGGATATGGGGACATGTAGCTATTTCTAATGCCTCAGCAGTAAACCTCAATGAAACAATCAACCCTTTAGTAATTCTTGTTCCCTGAAAAACATGAAGCTGGCAATAAATCTGCAAGCAACGGCCAGATCTACATTAGGAAAATGAAGCAGAGAATTAAAGCAATTATCTAAATAATTTATCATGAGCCCGGGGTAGGTAGCTGAATTACTTAAATGAATATTTCAGAGGGAAAATGCATTTTTGGAAAAAGGCCTTTGAAGACTCTTGGCTCATTGCATGTAGAGCAGGAAACTCATTGCGCCGATGAAGTCCATGTATAAATAAATGGAAGGTACCCCCTGCTGAAGCTTTGCTTTGAAAGTGAAAAACTGTTCAAAAGATGTTATTGCGGTTTAGAATTTTTGATACTTGGCTCATAAAAGAAAGAAAAAAAGAAAAAAACTGAGGAGGATAAGGGGACCAAACAATGATTTGTTTACTGGGGATTCAGTCCTATGCACCATTGTTCCCTGGGTTCCACAGTGTGAAGCCTCAGAGAGCCTTCTAGTAGTAATTCCCTTCCCCGCACTCATCTCTAGCTGAGCCAAGGTCAACACTTACCCTGACTGCTGGAGACAGAGAATTTTGAAAGTCTTCCAAGGTGTGAGAATCCTCCCCTTCCTTCAGTGCAAAACAAACCTCAGAAGGAACGTTTTTATTGACCTAACCCTGGTCACTCTGCTCCTGCATTCCTGTCCTTTAGGGGCACTGCTGTCATGCCCTCTGAACTGGCCAGAAGGATACAGGGCAGTGGACAGGCTTTCTTTCCAGACAGACAGGCTTCAGATTCTTGCCATTAAAAGTGTGGACTAAGGACCAGTAGCATCAGCATCACCTGTAAGCGCGTTAGAAATTCAGAGCCTCGGGCATCACCCAGACCTGCTGCAGCAGAACTGCCCCAGCTCCCCAGGGGATTAGGCCCCGAGCGAGTTCCATGACACCGTGGGTCTAGGAGAGCAATAGGCGAAATCTGAGCAAACTATCCAGGTAGCAGAAAAGAATGAATTCTGCAGGTTCACAGAGGGCTGCAGAGCCCAGAGCTTAGAGGTCTGGGAACAAGCAAAAGCAATGCAAACAGACTGAGTCATGGAATTATGATCCCGGGGTCTCGCGCTCACTGTTTGACACTTCCTGCTAAGTGTCTGTACCTTGGGATCACAGGTGTTAATGATGGCCACCAAGTGCCCAGAGACCTGGCTGTAAACCTATCACCTTAAGAGGAATACCTGCATCCCAGTTAATGGCTCCCCAAGAGACACATTCCTTTCCCCCAAAGGCAGGCGATTTAGACGGAGGACAGCAAGTCCCTGTGGGACACCAACGCTGGCGCAGGGGAGAGGTGGGCGGGAGCAAGTTAAGGGTTAGATGAGAATGCCCCACTTTTAAAAATCTCCTCACCTGAGTGGAGCTTGATGCAAACATGCTGTTTCCACTGTATATATTGTGTTAGCTTTTATTTGAATGTGTTATTGCTGCCATTAATTTAATTATTTTACTGACTGATGCCACAGAGCTTGCATCCTGAGGCTTTTTGTTTTTTTAAGTAGAAAGCTCACTTCAGAATGAATATACAGATCCCACATGTGGCTGAAACTCATTTCCTCTTGTTTTGTCCTCAGAAAAGACGGAAAGCAACTGGACAGCTCCTTGCACGTATGTTTAAACAGCACGACTGAGTCACCCGAATGTCCTCATTTACAAGGTGAAGGACTCCAGAGCCATCCTACTTCCTTACAAATATCGGTAATAGCCATCTATGGAACTCGAGCTAGTATGAAGCATCATGCTGAGTGTTTTACATACATTGTATCTTAATTCCAGAAGAGACTCAAGTTCCCACTGGGTTCTAGCGTCAGTTCCAAGTAGCCCACTCTTTCATTTCTCTATGCCTCAGTTTACCCATCATTAAAAAGGTGGCAACTACCTCCTCTGGCTGCACATTAGAGTTGTCTTCAGGATCAAACGAGAGCACCCAGGTAGCAGCAGTCCATGATGTAAAGGCTTATTATTCCTGCGGAGCTTTTGTTTTCATCTGGAACTTCTTCACGCACTTCATAAAAATGGATGCGTATGAACAAGAAGCAGTGCGGTTACCTGTGCTGAGAAGCAGGAGGTCTGCTCTTCCTGCTGCTGCATTGGGCCGACTGCACTAACACACACCCCGCTGAGCTGCTGTTGTCAGTCACTACTCCCCTCCTCTCTGCCCTCCTGCGCTGGTTTACACAGAGCCAGCCATGCCACGTTGGGTGACTCGGGCCCTGGCTTTCCCTCCCTAAATGGATTACATTCTCTTGCTCGTTATTAAACTTGTCAAACTTTATATTTAATTCTAATCCTGTGCTTCGCACTATTAGCCAGACATACCCAAATTGGAGCTGTCAGCAAGTTATCCCCAGAGCCTCACTGGGTCACACGGCCCAAATGCCATTAGGTACTTCCTTCACTCACCAACAGCCAGGGAGTTTAATTTATTTGAACATCGAATATTTGGGGAAGTCTGCACTTTAACATACCTAATCAATACTTCAAATGCTCTAGGATGAGATTCCAGATACCAGATAACCAGTCTGATGGCTTAAAACTCAGATTCAATGTTAAATAGCACTTCTCCAGTGAACTCTATACCAGGTGCTTTACCTGTATATAGAATTTTAATCCTTACCTTAGCTTTGTGAGATAAATATTAATATCCCAATCCTACCGTTAAGAAAACAGGCTCAGAGTGGCTAAATGACTTGTTGAGAGCCCAGGAGCTACTTGGAAAAACTGAAGTTCAAATCCAGGACTCCCAATTCCAAGTCCAGGTGATTTTCCACAATGTCACAGTTAGCATTGAGAGCAACATGGAAGAAACATTTGCAGAACTCTTCGGGGCAAGTCTTACCTTTATTATATCCTGGAGCTAAAAGCGTCTTGAGATGTTTAAAGAGGAATGTCACTTGCTTGATTTAGCTGAAAACAGTGTCTATTTTCCTGTCACTACTTACTTCATAATGCTGCAAAACACATGAAGTACCAACTGCAACTCTTTATAGTGCTCATTGAAAATGACTAAGTGTTATTTCATGTTTGGCAGGGACTAGCACATTTTGTCAGCCTGAAAGAATTCTTGGCCAACAGGTTTTGTTCAGATCCACAGTTGTTAACTATTACAGATGTCTGAAAAAAACATTCAGATTGGGCTGGTTCAAATATTTAACTGATGGCTGGAGTCAACAGAAACTAAGAACCTCCAGTTTCTACAAGGTCCTTAATGCCCAAAAGTGAAGGAGAATTTCATTTTCTTTCACTTCTCAAGACATAGATTTCAGGATGCAAATTAAACCTTTCTGTTCCAAAGATGAGCTACATAACTAAACCATCCTGCAGGTGTAGACTATCCATCCCATTGAAGGATTTACCATTTACAAGAGAAAGTCAAGTTAGAAGTATCATTTAGAAATTTCATTCGACTACTGGAAACAAAGATAAGAAATAATAGTGACTTATTTCTTTTTTACATAAAAGAAATCTGGAGGCAGGCAATTGAGGGCATGGCTCTACCATACCAATGACTACCTAAGTTCCTACTATCTATATAACAAACTTTGCATATAGTTTCCAGTTAATATGGTTCAGGGGTTTCTCACAGCTGCTGGGGCTTCAACCAGTATTTCTACATTTCATATAGGAAGCAGGAGGAAAAGTTTCTAGCTTCAAGAGAAGTCAAAAATGTATCTTTCAGTTACCATGAAGTAAAAGCTCAGTTTCTGACTCAGGAAGAAAGAATGAATGGATATTGAATAATTGACTAAGAGTCTCTGCCAGCTACCAAGAGATAAAAGATTCCCAGTCCATTTGGAACCTTCCTTGGGTGGATTCTGACCATGGACTTGTAAGCTTTCAGAGCTAGGAAGGATGAAAGATGAACTAGTCCAACATCTGCATTTTAAAGTTGAAGAAACTGAGGGCCAGGAAAGCCACTGGACTAGGCCAAGAGAGCAAAGCAAGGGAGCATGAGAGCTTGAACTGGGAACGAGCTCGGCCTCAGACATTTCAGTCTCAAGTGGTTTTGACTACAGCACACTTCCTCACAAAGCTCACTTTACAACTGCAATGTGCCCTTTGTTGGAATTTTGGGATGTCTATACATGACATTCCTGTCCTCCCTTCCTATTGAGAAGTAAGACAGACAAGTCGAACAGATCAAACACTGGCTTTACTATTGATACAAGTGACTGAGCAGTGTTGCTACAGAGCAGTAACCAGAAGGGCCCATCAGGCCGACTCACCCACCCAGTCATGGGCAGTGCTAACTGCCCCAGGTCTCTTCCACAAGGCAGCCTCTTGGGGACTGAGGCAGAAAGAGGGTACGGAAGGGGACACCAGAATTCATGCCCCTATTGGAAGACTGGCTCAGAAAAGAAGGGGCTGGGCTGAGCATGCTCTGTCTCTTCTCCCAGTGACAGAAATCTTTCCTCCATCCTACAGGGTACATGAGGCAGCAGGAAGAGGCCAGAAGTGGTTCTCTAATGGGTTCCTCCAAATGAGACTTCATCCACCTAGGGCCAGGGAGAACACCTACAACATGTTTATTTTTATCCCTCATGTTTCCTCCCATAATATTCTATACAAATTTGTAAGTGTTCCCTCAGTGACTTAACTATGAGGATGCAGTACAAAGAAAAGTATGGCACAGAAAGGTTAAGTAACTTGCTCAAAGTCACACAGCAAGTTGGGAACAAAACTGAAACCAGGATCCAAGTATCTGGCCCCACCCCCCTGGGTACTTCCTCTATACTTGGCTACCTGTCTGTCCATTCTCATGGTCTGACAAACCAATCATCCCCTAACTAGAGACCACCTGGCGCATGCAGGGACTTTTGCTGTAAAAAGTCTAAAAAGCATCATCACAACAAAGGAAACAATCAACAGAGTGAAAAGACAACCTACAGGATGGGAGAAAATATTTGCAAACTACACATCTGACAAGGGTTTGATATTCAAAATATATGAGGACCTCAAACAACTCAATAGCAAATAACCAAATAACCCAATTAAGATATGAGCAAAAGACTTACACAGACATTTCTTGAAAGAAAACATACAAATGGCCAACAGGTATACAAAAAAATATACAGCATCACTAATCATCAAGGAACTGCAAATCAGAACCTCAATGAAATATCACCTCATCCCTGTTAGAAGGCTATTATCAAAAAGGCAAAAGACAACATTTGTTGGCTAGGATGTGAAGAAAAAGGAACCCTTTTTCCACTATTGGTGGGAATGTAAACTAGTACAACCACTATGAAAAGCAGTACAGAGGTTCCCCAAAAAAATAAAAATAAAACTACCACATGATCCAGCAATCCCATTACTTGGTATATATCCAAAGGAAATGAAATCAGCATATTGAAGAGATATCTGCACTCCCATGTTTATTGCAGCACTATTCACAATAGCCAAGATATGGAACTAACTTAAGTGTCCACCAACAAATAAATGGATAAAGAAAATGTGATATATATACACAATGGAATGTTATTCGGCCATAAAAAGAATGAAATCCTGTCATTTGCAACAATATGGATGAACCTAGAGGATACTATGTTAAATGAAATAAGCCAGGCACAGAGAGACAAATACTGCATGATCTCACTTATATGCAGAATCTAAACAAGTTGATCTCATCGAAGTAGAGTGTATAATGGTGGTTATCAGAGGCTGGCATTGTTAGGGGGAAGAGTGGGATGGGGAAATGTTGGTCAAAGGATACATAAATACAGTTAGCTAGAAGGAATACATTTCAAGAGATCTATTGTACAGCAAGGTGACTATAGTTAATAATGGTATATTCTTGAAAAATGTAAGGAGGGTGGATGTTTGTGCTATTACTGCAAAAATGATAAGTATGGGAGGTAATTGTTAATTTGCTAGAGTTAACCATTCTACAATGTATATATATTTCAAAACATCATGTTGTACATGGTAAAATGTGGCATATAATGTTATCTATCAAATTAGAAAACAAAATAAACATTTTGAAGCACCTTCTGGGTGCCAGGCTATTTCTGGGATAAAGTGCTGACAATACACTAGTTTCAAGCTGTCATAGGGAAAACAGTGGGAAAAAACAGCCAATAAGACTGACAAGCAGGCTCTAGAGGGATGGGTGTGTGCACAGGATGCTAAGTAGGGGAGGGTATGGCTTTCCAAGCAGAAAGCATGCAGAGATGGAAGAACATGTCTCCTTTTGATAACTGCAGGTCATGTAGAATGGCTGGAGCACAAGGTGTAACGTGTAAGTCAGTGTGATGGGAGGAACAGAATGAAAAGAACTTTCCTAAGAACACAGCACAGGCTGATGTTGCACCTACATTAGCCAAACCATCAAGGGCCCCTCAAAGTTATGAGTTCAGCGTTCGCCAGGGGCACATGCCACTTGAATAAGGATAAATCAAGAAGCCATCCATTCTTTTTGAAGAATGCAAGTCTTCTGCCTATTTCTTAATTGGGTTATTTGGTTATTTTGAACTGTTCCAATTCCTGTGCTAAGTATTACTGCCGCCATTAACATAGACCCACTCACAGGACTAGCTCCCTACCAAATAGTTTCCTTCTATGTGGACATATACATGCACTCAGGAATGTAACTTATGTGCTTCCTTCAGATGGACTCTTCTATTTGAGCTTTAAACACCTTTGCCGACACTTTGTTTATGGCTCTGGCTCCTTTCTGAAGTAGGCCAGTTGAAATGTGAAGGAAATTCAAATAGTCTCGGCACATTTGAGAGCCCACACCTGAACAGGTTGAACTGAAATCAATGTTGCTTCATTCTTAGTCTCTATTTCAGGTTTAAAGTCTTCAAAATGGCTTTCTACTTTTAGTTTTTCAAAATTTCCTAAGTCATTAATCCTTTTTTCAAAAGTCATATCATCTAGAACCTCAGAGAAGAAGCAAATATCTGCCCAGCTACACCTACCCAAGACCCTCCTGGGAAGCCCTGAAGATACCTTTGCTGACTCACTACCACTTCCTGGTAGATACAGTATAAACCGCTTATCTCTGCGCCGCTTTGAGAGCCCTTGCAGTTCCAAGAAGTAGACAGAGCCTCTCTACTTAATGGTCCTCTTGGCAACTCGCTCCCAGCCAAGTCTGTGGATGTGCAAGACAAATGCCAGCCACCGCAACTCTCCCCCAAACTCCCCAAATTCACTTGCTCAAAGCACCGTCTCTGGGCCCCAGCAATGCTGTTGATAATTCGTTCCAATCCCGTAAGAATAGATGTAATTACAGGATCCCACTTGCCTGAGACTCTCGAGCCCAAATCAAAGGCACACATTTTAGAAATAGTACATGCAACACAACTCCTGTAACTAACTGTTCCTTCTATAATGCAGCTTCCAGACTTGCTCACCACCTTCAGCGTTTTCTGCTGGGTATATTCCAGAGTGTCAGAGTTTCTACCAAGAAAAACAAAAATTTAAGGATGCAATTTAATTCTTCATTACTGAAGGACAGAATTATAAGGGCTTTTCTTCTTTTTTTTTTTTAAATGGAGGAGGTATGGAAGACAAAACATTTAGTGATGTGCTGGGCATTGCATGTATGTTGTATCTTCTAATCATTATGTAACGAGTAAGACTGGGCTAGGCTGCGTGTAACAGAGAAAGCCTTTCTCTTATTAAGTTCTCTCTCTTGTAAAAAACAACAGAAAAAACAACAAAGCAGAAAAACAGTATCCAGGTTTGGGCAGGTCTTGGATTCCTCAGGGATCAATCCCCTTCCAGCTGCCTACTCTGCCTGCCTCCCTATTCTGCATTCACCCTTATAATGTGAAGAAGCATTTTCCTTCCAGGTGGTGATGTTGAAGAAGACAAGGAAAAAGAGAGAGGGGCAAAGAGAAGGTGCCAGCTCTCTCCTAAGGAAGGTCTCAGTCACCATCACACAACTCTGATATTCTATTGTTCAGAACTTTGTCACATGACCATACTTAACGACAATGAGCCTGAGAAATGTATTCTTTTGTTTTATGTCCATTGGCTCAACTAAAATTTATTTTATTCTGGAAGAAGAGGAGACCAGGTATGTAGGAACAATCATCAGTGTCTTTCACACCTTGCAACAACTCCATAAAGCAGGCAAGAGGAAACTCATGGAACAAATAGGAAAACTAAGGCTCAAATGTTTCAGTAAATTGCTTGAGGTCATACATCTTGCATGTGCAATAGCCACTACCTAAACTGGATTTTTTTATACCAAAGACTGTTTTATTCCCTCTATATGTTTCCATAATAAGAGTACAAAGTCTTTTGTTAAACACATTCTGTCAGACTTTTAGCTATATCATATCCTTGGTTTTCAATGTGCTCTTCAATTAGATTCCCCACTCTCCTCCTGTCCTATTCCAAATTATTCTCAACACAGGAGAAAGAATGGGGTTTCAAAAACTGAAATCTAACAATTTTAATTCACTGCTTAAAAACCTTTAATAAATTCTTATTTCTCTTCAGATAAAGACCAACATCATTAATGGAGTTTCCAGGCTTTGCATGGCTGGCCCCACCTACACCCTCAGCTTCCTGTCTCGTGTTTCTTCTTCTCCCTCTCTGCACTACTCTGGACTTCTGTGGACGCTCCATGGTTCCTTCTATCTCACAGCTTTCCCATGCTGTTCCCTTTGTCCTGAGTCTTTTCCCCCTATGTCTTTGTCTCCTTAACATTTTAGATATCAACTCAGGAAAGTCCTCCTTGACATCTCATGCTAGATCAAGTTCTTCTGTTATAGTATATGCTCTCAAATCATCCTGTACTTGTCTTTCTGGACTCTGAACACAGTTTGTAACTATATATTTTTTTCATATAATTTATTCCTATTTCTTCTGCTAGTCTGTAAGCTCTTTGAAGAAAGGACCATTTTCCTTACCATGGCATCTCCAGCATTGGGCAAATAAATGTTTGTTGAAGGAAGAAATCATTCAATTTCTAACCCTTCCAATTTTCCTAGTTAACTAATTGTAACTGAAATGAGGATCATTGCACCTATTCATTCATCCATTCAAAATATTTATTGAGCACCTACTATGCTATAAGAACTCGAAATAAAGCAGTGAACAAGACTATGTCACTGCCTTCACAGAGGTTGCATTCTTATAGAAATAATGGATGGCTGGAGGAGTGGATGGATGAAGAGATGGAGAGATGGATGGATGAGAGTAACCATTCTTACTGTTTATTTTTCTAGAATCTTTTTGTCAAGTCCAAAGAAAGATCTGTTAAGAAGATTAAAAGATGAGCTATAGATTGGAAGAAAATATTTGCAAACTGCATGTCCAACAAAGGACTAGTATTTAGAATTAAAAAAAAAAACTCTCAAAACTCAATAGTAAAAAAAAAAGAAAAAAACAAACAAAAAAAACCAATCCAGTTAAAAAATAAGAAAAGACTGCACAGACATTTCACAAAAGAATGTAAACAATGGCAAGTAAGCTCATGAAACCACATTTGATACCATTAGTCCACAGGAAAATGGAAATTTAAACTATAATAACTATAATGAGATATTACTACACAATAGCTAAATTTTTTAAAAATAGCAGCAACACACAATGCTGGTGAGGATGCAAAGAAACTAGACCACTCATAACTGCTGGTGGGAATTTAATATGGGGAAGCCATCTGGAAAACAGTTTGGCAGTGTCTTAAAAATTAGACACGCAACTATCATGAGATCTATAATAGTAATTACACTCTTGGGCATTTATCCAAGAGAAATAAAAACTTATGTTTGCACAAAATAACTATACCTAAATGTTACAGCAGCTTTATTTATAATTGCCAAAACTTGGGGAAAAACCCAAATGCCCTTCAGTGGGTGAGTGGTTAAACTGTAGTACTTCCTTATCATGGAATACTATTCAGCAATGAAAAGAAATGAATTATTGGTACATGCAACAACTTGAATGAATCTGCAGAGAATTATGCTGAGTGAAAAAGCCTATCTCAAAGGTTAATGACTGTACAATTCCATTTATATACCATTTTTGAAATTCAAAATTAGAGAAATGGAGAACAGATGAGTGGTGGTCTGGGGTTAAGTGTGATGGAGGGAAGGCACCACCATTGGTGTGACAGTGAAGGTGCAACCCAAGGGAACCTTGTGGTGATGGAAATGTTCTATATTTTGACTTTATAAATGTCAATATCCCAGTTGAGATATTTTATTATGGTTTTACAAGATGTTCCCATTGAGGAAAACTGAATGTTACATAGGATCTCTCCATATCATTTATTACAAATGAATGTGAATCTACAATTACATCAAAATTAAAAGTTTAATAAAAATAATTTTTAAAATAAAATTTGTTCAAATCAATGGCCCTTTTTCTGGGTTGTGGATTTATCCATTGTAATATGCTTAGCAATCCTTCCTCCTCCTAACATCTTCAAATATTGATCTATATTCTCTTCCTTTGGTGTAAATTTTTACATTTTATTCTGACATTTATTTTGGTACATGGTATCAAAAAGCTTCTGACTTTTTCAAGTAAAAAATATTTTTCAAAACTAATTTTTTGCTAATTAAGCCATCTATTCTCCATTGGTTTATTATGTTTCCTTTATCATACACTAACTTCTGCAATACACTAGGAACTGTTTTCTTCTTAACCATTCTTACTGTTTATTTTTCTAGAATCTTTTTGTCAAGTCCAAAAAAGAAATTCTTCATGATCTTGTTCAGGATCCATTAAATTTATAATTAATCATGGAAGAGTTAACATATTTATGATGTTTAATCTTGCCATTCAGGAATGGGGTTCTCCGTTTATTCCTATTCTATTATATTGCTCAGCAAAGTTTTATACTTTTCTTCTTATGGGTCCACTTATTTCTTGCTAGAATTATTCCTAGATTTTGTTGATCTTGTGACTGGAGTCTTTGTTCCCATGCAGAGGGGAAATATGTCCAGTTTCCTAGTTTGTATAGATTCCATGTTTCTAAACCAGGGACTAAATAATGGAAGAGGAAAGAAAGGGTCTTTCTGCCTACATTTAAGAAATTGTTTATAGAGTATTGATCGTCATTTTCATCAGCCTTGAACTTAGCAGAAATTCATCACTGTTACTAGTGCTAAATATGGTAAGGCAGTCTTAATTTCAATTTTCTTCTTTCTTGTTTCTTTGGAGGTACTCTAGTAAGAATTTGCAAGAGACAACATGGGCACTCACCAAGTGTCATTGTGAACAGAATTTTTTTTTCTTCTATTCTGAGCACAGAATTTTTGAACAGGTCCCAGCCACGCAAGAGTGCTTTTATAACATGTGTATTTTCCTTTATTATCCATAGTGATATCCTAACATGTCAGATTTTGCCAAATGTTTTCCTAAAACCAAGAAATACTAGATCTTTGTCACTCCCAGTGATCTATCAACTCAGTAAAATGCTTTCACAAAAGGAGATGAGGTTAGTTTGGCAAAAGGAGATGAGGTTAGGTTAGTGACTCCATGTCTTCTAGCAGTCAACACATTCCTTTCAAAGTGCTCATGAGACATCTGCTTAAAATTCAGTCTATAATTTGACCAAACTTTGACCAAATTTATTAGTCTGCAGTTTTTGGAGTCCACCCCTTTTCAAAACTTGTGATATTTACTTGTAATCAATTTTCTGGTTCTGCTCTTGTTGTAAATGATTTTTTAAAGATTACCAGCAGTGACTCCCTGATTACATGTCGAAATTCCTTCAATACCCTGGGATGAAACTTGGCAGCACCTGAAGACATGACCTCATGACATGAATTAAGGCTTGCTCTCCTTTCCCAGTCATCTTGGGCTAGAATTTCTTTATTATATAGATTGTTCTACTCTGTTAGAATTCTGAGACTCTTGAGAGAACCGGCAGCTGTGGATATTCTTGTCCTTACCAGGAAAATTGCTTTAAATCAGCCCAGAAAGCAAACTGCTTCCTGATGTGTGATCAACAATGACATCTAGATCCATGGTAGCATTGTTTACTTTCTGAACTGGATGCTTTTCTTGGTGTCTCAATTTCAGAGCTTTGTTACCTGCTTGTTTTCTCTCATTCAATACCCCCACGCACAGTACACATTTTGAATAGCACACCCATTCTGAATCACCAGCTCAAACTTCTGAATTTATGTCTTGTCTGCAATGCTTGCACTGGAACTCGCATTAAGACCTTAGAACATACATCCCTGGCCTGTTGTTTCTGGATGAATGGCCCCACAGCCAGTTCTGGAGTCTCTGTGCCACTATGCGCCAAGCTGACAAACAAAATGGACTCCCCACAGCTGAAGTGCTTAAAGTCAAAACAGAACCAGGCAGCCATGGCTGGGTGAGGGAGCGGTCACGTACTCTGTGTTCTCAAAAAGATGTTGTAAACGTATCACAGGACCTCACTATCTGCAATCAAGCCAAACCAGTTCCTGTCGTTGGTGCCAAGATAAACCGTAGCCAGAAATCACCTCCCCAACACCACCGGCCCTTTGAAAGAAACATCTGACAGAGACTTCTGGTTTGGGGCTTGAAAACCAACCAATTAGAGGTCACCTGTCCCAGCGAATCAGGGCCCAGCTGCACCAGCCAATCAGAACTAAGTGTGTTTTAATCCTTCATTTTCATAAACAGACCTGTTTGGGAACCTAGGCAGAAGCTTTTGCTATAGAACCTAAACCCTCTTCTTTGTTGTCCGGAACAAACCTTCATCTTACAGAAGAATGAGTCTCTCAGTTTGCAAACTGTTCACTGGAATTAAGTCTCTTTCCTCCAGGTTCCTTTTTCAGAGAACTCTTGTTCACACACTCTGCCTTCCAACCTGGTCTGCCCTTGCTGCCGTTATCAATCCCACTCCACTTCTCACTGTGATGTCACACACACTGTGCACCTCGATCCTGACTGTGTCACAGGAGTCTACTCCTAGGCTCCAATGGCATCATTATGAATTTGTCAAACCAGCATGCCCTGCAGCACAAACTACTGACCCCATGGCCAAAGCTCTCCAGGGACATACTAGGTCCCATAACCTACGCACTTAAACCATACTCCACCCCATGCCACCTCCTCCTCCTTCAATTAGTTCTTGTCAGAAGACCCTGGATGGCTTATTTGTACCCACTATGAACTGGACCTTGCCACATGTAGATAATTCATCAATGTTTATTGAAATGAACTAAGTAGCAATTATCTGTCTGTATTCCCTTCAGGGGAGATGCAGTAAGTTTTGTAGGTGCCTACTTTTACAAAGCTTATGCATCTTTCCAAAGCCGACACCATCCTTGCTGATGCACAGGGATCCACTACAGCTTCATTCCTGGTCTGTGCTGAGACAGAACTTGTTCTCCCACTGTCCCCACACAACAGCACAAACTCCTTAAACTGGATGTAATTTGGACCTGGAACAATCTAAGCATCCTGATGATTGCTTGGCTCGGGGTATATCATCCTAGTGCCCAAGTCCTGTCTCACCCCCAGGATGGAACACCTCACAGAGGCCATGCCACTGCTTGGGCAGGAGACTCCAAGTACCATACAGGACATTTACCTGCCATGAGTCTCAAAGAATGGCAACCAAAGGTACAAGAAGCAAACCAGCTCCTAGGATATGTGTGAAAACACAGGAGCTGAGACATTCCTGTCCAACCCCACAGGACTGCTGAGCATTGTGCACAGGACACACATTTCATTCCAACATACATGCTTCCCCTGGGGACCAGAATGGCCAGCAATTTATAAATACTTCATCCATTCTCCTGCGTCACTCTCAGATCAGCCAAATGATTCTCAAGACATCAATGGGAAGTTCTATGTAAATATAGGAACTCTAGCTAATCAGTAGGATGTTACTTTTATCATTGCTTGTCAACCCTTGTCAATAAGGATTTGAGTGGGATAAAGTAGAATAAACTGGTTTCTAATTAAATAATTTTATTACGTCTATATAATAAGAAATTTACTAAGACAATTTTCTATCTTTCTGATTATGCATATATTCAGTTTTAGCCTAATATGCTGAGGCAAAACATATTCAGACACGGTACACAGCTGCCCTCTTGTGTCACTCTCATATAATTAAATCTATTAATGTTTACTAGTGGTTCAATTAGCTGTGCATTTTTAAAGGTCACTACATACCACTACTCTTCCACTTCTGAAATTAATATCCTAAACGGAAATTTACAAAGTACAATATGTGGAAAGACACCAGTTCTCTCTACCAATTTAAATGGAACTTATTGGCATGAACATCTAAATATTGAAAAAGGTAATATAATTTACTGTGTTCTCCAGGTACTCTCCTCATCCAAATATCCAGATGTCTTACTATGATTTTGTATAGTCTCATTATATTAATTACTAATCAATATTTAATCTGTTCTTAATGCATGAGTGTGGATCTGTACTAATCCTTTGCTACTGGATGCTCAGTGACCCCATAGGAAATGAAATGGAAGCAAGTTCTCTTTTGTAACAACTGACAAGGGCATCCCTCACAATGGACCACTTGTGGTCTCCATTGCCATAGAAAGCATCTATGATGAGCTAAGTACTATGCTAAGTTCTTTAGAAACAGAATATACAAGAACATGTATAAGAGGGAAAGCTTATCTCCGTTTAACAAAAAAAGAAACCAAGAGTTAGGCAAAGTCTTCCAAGAAGCTAAAGGGTAATCGTGGTCTCATTCTTCACATGGTAACGCTGCAAACCAAGACTCGTTTGTTCCATTCTTAAGCACCCTCCACCATCATAGGCCATCACCCATGAGTTCACGCTCAGCCGGTTACTCACCATACTGGAAACTATCTTATTAAAGTGGGAGGAAGCTTAAGTTCATCATCAGTGTTGATACAAATGGAGCCAAGCAATCCATTCTGCTTCCTAATAGGTTGTTGTATTTCCTCATTAAGTACTATATAGTTCTAGCTCTGTATAGTAGTTCTTTGCATTAGTGAAGGGTGGATATAAAAAATTGAAAGCAAGTCAAATTTGGGGGGGGAAATTAGGAAGTTTTACATTGATCAACACTGGTTTGGTGGCTATACCCGATAGCAAGAGGATCCATAGTGACATAAGAGAACAAACCCAGTGTGCAGTCTTGCTCCCTCACCTTCTGGGAGGTAGAGCCTCTGGAAGAAGTTACTACAAAGAGATAGGAATAAGATGCCATGAAGCTGAGGTGTCACATCCTGTGACCAAAACCAGGGGAGGTCCTGGAGGTGAGGCCAGGGTGGGAGATATAAGGTAAGGAGAAGACTGTGACTCCTCATTATATTAATATACAAATACTCCTCCTCAGCGCTGGTGGTGGGCTCCCTCTAGACTGGGCATACCGTGGAATGGATCCTGCCACATTGACTCCAACTCGATATAGAGAGGAGAGATGTCTGCAGGTAGGATGGGTGGAAAACCATCCTTCTGGAGAGTGTAATTTAGCAACAGTGATTTGTGGCATGTAGCAATGGATTGCTTGGCTCAAAATCACTGCCAGGTGTTGGAGTCAGAGCAGGAGAGACGCAAGGGCATGGGCTAGCTGGAGGCTAAGCTTCCTGAGGCAGTGTGGCATGATAGAAAAGCTGCGAAAGTCGAAATCCTAAGGCCTGGGCTCTGGGCCTACTTCTGTAACTAACTTGCTATATTCCCTTGGGCCAAATACCTCTCCTTTCTGGTTCTCAGTTTCTTCATCTTTCAAATGTCTTCCTTGGGCACCCAGATAGTCCCTCCGTTCTTAATGCTCTGCACACTCAATCCCTTCCAAGCTAGATCAATCATGTCTGGCTGCCCAGAAATACTGTCTTTTTCATGTGTGTTGTGAAAGTTGTCAGAATCAAAATGGAGTCACTCATGTTAAGAAATCCCTCCCAAATAAAGCAGGAGAAGGCCATGAAGAGAGGGTTCTTAGGCTTGTATGCCTGATAACAAGAAAGACTCTACAAACACCACAACCTCACACAAGGCCATCACAACCTTACACAAAAAATAATTCTGTAAGGACGTCTTCTCAGCAACTGCCTGTCCAACCTCAGACTGGTGTCCCCCTTGTTCTTGAGCTTAGTAGCCAATGATAATTATTTCAAAACAATTATGAAATCCTTACTTTTTTCCTTTAAAAACCTATCTTCTTTTACCTCCTTGAAAACACACGTAGCTTACTTCAGCACACATATTCCCATTGCAATGCTCTATTCCCAGATAAACATTTGTTTTAGAGAGCCTCTCTCTGTTTGCTATTTAGGTTGACATTGTTATGGGTCACTATTATGACACTGTGTTCTCCCCAAAAATTCATATG
>NW_012134192.1:1498439-1508788 GCF_000956105.1 Propithecus coquereli
AAAATTCTATTATTTAAGCCACTCAGTCAGTCGGCTTATCCATCCTCTTTTATACTCAGATCGCCCTCTGAGTTTTCCTATCTATTTATACTTTCTCTCACTTAGAAATCTTAAACCCTTGCAGGCAAGGTCCCCACTACGCCCTCCCCTGCCCCCCATAAAATTCTCTTTCTCTCTCTCTCTGTTCTGCACACTGTCCATTAGGCCTTAACACCCAGCAATTGTACATGTAAAAAAGAGGCCATGAACATGCACCATACACAAAGCAGTTTCTGTAACTGAAGGGTACTCGTGAAAATTAAAACACACAATGGCATTGAATGTCAGAAAGGGATCGGTGAAACAGGCCATGGCACAAACTGTTGGTGGGAGTATATATTCGCAGAAAATTTCTGGACAGTAATTTGGCCATACACATCAGAAGTTTTAAAAAGTATTCATACAAGAATGCTGAATATTCCAGGTAACAAAATGGAAAACCAGGAAGTTGGGGGGAGGGGTGGAAAATGAACTGCAAATGTCCAACCTCATTAGCAATCACAGAAACGAAAATGTGTAAGAGAGGAACAATCTACTAATGGTAGGTAACTACATAAGTAAATTTTGCTGAGTGACAAATTAATAATAATTATCAAAAACCTTAAAATTATATGCTCCTTTTGTCCCAGGAATCCCATGTCAAGGAACTTTGCCTAATGAAATAACAATATGAAAATATTTACTGCAACATTTTAAGAGGGAAACAATCTAAATGTCCAACGAGAGGGTTAAATGAATAACAATTTATCCATATGATGGAAAATTTTCAAAAAATTGTTTATGCGACAAGTATTGGTAAAAACATATGCGTATGTATAAAAAATGGGAAGGATATGCATCAATACCCATAATTTCTGATAAAAGTTGTGAAATGTTTTTTTTCTGCTCTGGACTACTCTGAATAGTCTACAGTGGGGATGGATTACTTTTTTAAGTAGAAAAGCAATAGGTTCTCTAAAAAATGGAAGGGATGGTACAGGGAGGAGAAAAAAGGAGGACAAAACTGGACCACACGCAACTGGGAAGCGGGGGATTTATTGCAACATGCCACAAATCCAGCTCACACGTTTAAGTCTGAACCTTGCTGGCATCCCGTATGGAGCATACATCAGGTGTTTAAGAAATGCTTGTTGAAATGACATTAAAACAAACTGGTCAGAAGTCCCGAGGCAGTCTAACTACCCAATCTACCAAAGGTTCGAGTTTCAATCAGATGCCAGCTGAAACCACCACACTCCCTTGGATTTCCGTAACATTCTCAGACTTAAAAAAAAAAATCTACATAAAGGCTGAGGTATCATATAATCCTAACATCAAGGAATGTATCCCAACTTGTGCCCTCACATGAAGTCCATTTTGAGCATTTTCCAGATGTTTTCTAAATCAGGAAAGGCTAAGCTACAAACTTGAGTGCAGTATTATTTTGTAGACACCACTGAACTCCAAAGACATGAAAAGATAAATAAGGCGAATACACGGAGACTCTACTTGCTGATCCTGAAGTAATTTTTGAAAGATTCAATTCTCCTTGAGGCTAAAACTTTGAATTTTTCATCCAAGTGAGAAATTGGGAGCTTCAGGTCTGCCTGGGCTTCGAATGTTTCCTTCCCTCCCGTCCTGCCCACGATGCTACCGTCCCACAGACATTCACTTACCTGACAGGGTCATCTTTGGCGCTGGAACTTCTTGCTGCTGATAATGCCTTGTCTGGTCTGGTTCCGGGTAAACGAGTGGCAAGGAAGCGGCTAATGGCGGAGAGCAGGAACTGAATTGTAGCCAGGAATCAAAGTGCAGCTAGGCACTGTTTCCTGGTGGGAACATACACAGTAAAAAGTTCCTGGAAACCTTTAACAGACCTAGAGCTAATTACCATCTCATTATCATAACATGGGTGGAGTTTCGTGAAGAAGTCTGGAAAGGCGCATGCGCAGAAAGGGAAACTGTTCCATAGCCTACCCTGTGAGGTAACCTGCCACGTGATTTGTTACGTAACCACAACCTGTCAATCACCCCCAAAGGCGGGAAACAGCAACCAATCCTGCCAGGGGAAAGGCGGGACAAAGTAGTGACGGTATAAAAGCGTGTGCGCAGCCTTCGTAGTGTTTCTCCAGTCAAATCTTAAATGTTTTATACTATGAAACTGCTATTTTGGGGTCTCAGTTACAATCAAGTAACTTCTATCAAGACCAGAAGCCCCATTCAAAGTTCTGAAAATGTTTCAGTGTCTTTCAAATATGAAATTTTTGAATGATACTAAGAGGCTGGTACAATGTAATCATTGTCGTAATACCATAAATATTCGTTCACTTGTTTTGAAAATGAATCATCATAGGGGCATCCCTAGCTCACCCCCATGTCTTTCTAGGACAGAAATTATAGAAGATGGAAAAATCTCCCTC
The DNA here is from genome assembly GCF_000956105.1 of Propithecus coquereli. Classification (NCBI taxonomy): domain Eukaryota; kingdom Metazoa; phylum Chordata; class Mammalia; order Primates; family Indriidae; genus Propithecus; species Propithecus coquereli. The sequence goes on from NW_012134192.1 coordinate 1,500,878, forward strand.
TGCCTGCTCCTTGTTTTTCCAGCCGGAGGCCGGTTGCAGTCAGGGAGAAGCCACATTGACCCGCTAGAGCTGCTGCCCAGACGCTCCAAAAGGGAGCCTTCGCAGATGAGTCACGCAAAAAAAAGTTTATCCTGCAAGATTTTCAGGCTCCTTTTCTCCCATCCCCACTAAGATTAACAAAAACCAGTGGGAATATGGTTTGTAAACAAAAGAAACTGTGTGTTACAACATAAATATCTCACTATAGTTAGATCATCAGAGCTACCCCCTTTAAAAAAAAAGTAGAGGTGCAGAAATCAGTTTATGTGGCACTGTCTTAGAAGTCAAAAAGTTTCATTCTAAAAGACGTACTTGCAACCAGGAAGTGTTTGTAAATATTAACGAGTGTTTCTACAACAAGTATCTTGTTAGGCATCGATTAGGGGGAAGCAAATATTCCAAAACTTTCCCAATCGTTAATTTAAAAAGCCCAAGACAAGTATGCAACCATACTGTTTGTCAGACTTTGAAAGGAGGCAGATATTCAAAATTCTTGCTAGAATCCTATAAACAAAGCTATGATTTACCTCAGAGCAAGGATGTGTTCTAAATAATTACTAACAACTTTCTTGCATTTCAAGTAATTTTTCTCTGTGTTGCCCAGTTTATGCAGTGTATCTAACTCATATCACATAGTAGATGGGAATGACTATTCTCGAATCAGTGAAATCTAAAACAGGAAGGCGTAGCATTTTAATCAATGGTTCTGCTGCAGCCTGTACAACAATAAACTCCAGTAAGCACATATTTTCCAAAAATACTCAGGGAGGAAGTGAGGATACAGGAAAGCCTATGTAATAACCAATTATTCAGAAAAGGAAGTGAAGTATTCCACATCTGTGAAATTTTGTTTATATAATTAACTCTTTGCAAACTGCAGAATCCTATTAAAGTGGAATAAGTCATAATTAGAATAATAAAAGGGTATGTGCATACACATAAATCCGTGCACGTGCACGCCCTGACTTATGTACACAAAGAATTTAATTGTATTAAAAATACGAAAACCTGCCATTGCTACTTAAAGAAAATTTGGGAGAAGACTGAAGTATTTCTGTTACTAACTTTCGGTGATTAAATTTTTCCGTGTGTCTCATGCTTAGATGAACTTGGACGGCTCTCCATACAGTGTCCAGGGCTCAGTTCAAACAGCAGCACCTCAAACAAGTTTTCTACATCCCTCCTCTCGAATTTTCAGCTCACCCCTTCCCAGCTACAAGAACTCAGGGCACACTATGCTTCTCTTTCATTACATTTGTTAAACAGCAATTAAGTAATTAATTGTGTAAGCATATAATTATTTGATATCAGTCTTCCCCTAACAGGAAGAACGCTTTGTGAGGAAAGTGCCTGTGTTCTGTGCCTTGAATCAAGTCAACACGGAATACATGTACGTCAAATGAATAAATTACAGTTACTGTTTCTTTCACCTTAATCAAGAGCCATCACTGAGTCAGCTTGGAAGCATTAAGTACTTCTTAATAAAGCTTTGCTAGAATAACTGAGCTTTCATCCTCTGTCATCAGATCCCATGACACTCTCTAAGGTGAGCACAGCTATTTCCCGCTTCTTTGCCAAACGTTTAGAAATCAACACGATCATTCTGTCACTCCCACCCCCAAATCCTTTCTTTGTACATACCTACAGATGAAAGTTAAATTCATTTGATATTAATTATTGATACCCTTCACAGGGCCCAGGGAAACAACTCCTAACTACTAACTAAAGTGATTTTCACTGGGATATATAAATTATAACATACCATAAAACAAGACAGTAAAATTAAAGACAGCCCTGTGACATTTTAACTGGAACAATATAGTTGGCATTTCAATCACGTTTGCTACTTAGTGTTTCGTGGGGGGCGGGGAGCGGGATACTGTGCAAATCTTTAGCTCATTCATAAAATTTGTTCCTTGTCAAGATGTTATCCTTTTACTTAATCCATCAGATACAGAAACTCTATAGTTTGTGCCAATGGATGTATATGGTGGCTTTGTTAGTCGAGCCTCCGTGATTGCAGGGCACAGAGAGCCTCTCCACGGAGGACTAGGTTTATGTGCAAAGGTAGAAAGGAACATAGGATCTGGCTTCACAGGGGACCCCACAGGCATGGGGGACACAGAGGTGATGGTCCCATGGGAGGGCAAGCTTTGCATGCCTGGGATGGAGAGTGGGCACTCTCTCATAAGGGGCCACCATTAACAGGAATCCGTTTCTCGCCATCTCCTTCCACTAGCCATCAATTACTTTACTTTTTACTCTGTCTACTCTAAATACGTTTTTCTTACTCAGACTTTCTGCTTACTCGCAGCTTAGACTTCCTCCTGACTTCTTTCTCTATGTCTTTTCATTTTTAATACTACAACCAGTTAGCCAACTTGCTGTCTGTATTAGACTCAGGTCTCTTCGGAGGGATTTGAACAGGTTCGGTCACCATCCTCCCTGTTGGGTGAAGTTCTTGTGCAGCCCTTCTGGGTCACCTCAGTCCAGTCAGCTGTGACCAGAGAACTGAGGTCATGTGGGAAAGAACATGGTTATCCACGTAGAACAAAAATTAATTGGGGCCACATGACCTTGGCTGGCAACCCTTGGGAAAAGGTGAGAAATGTTGCTATCCCTGGGTCAAGAATTAGAAAGTAGTTCACGTCAAGAGTAATCTGATTACTACTGGATGCAGGGACGTGCCCTATTTTCTCAAGTAGAATAACAGGAGTTTCAATTTTGTCCATTTATCTATTTCTATTTATTCTCTTCCATATTTGCTACTAGGAAAGAAAGGTGGGGGGAAGCTACAAAGATCAAAATGCCAGAGTGTAAACACAAAATAAGCAACTGGGCTCTTGGTTCTAACATTGACTTTTCACCTTTTAAATCCATTTTCTCATTCTGTGTTTTTCATCAGAACTCTGCTGCCCCTAAATATAAACACGATAGACAAAGGCCTGAGAATTTTGCTTAGAACTCCAGAAAGGAGTTGAAGTTCGCACTTGGATCATATCCAGTTATCTGCCATCACAAAACTCTTATTCAACCCCTCTGTGTAGGAGAAGCAGATGACATAAAGAAAGAAATAAAACTTTCCTTTTATCTACTTTTTAATTTCTTATGTCTGAGAGTTTTTGTAGAAAGTTATTTTAGTAGGTTTCTGTTGGTCACTCGTGTCTCAATTATCAAAACTAACAATTAAAAATGATTAAAAATTAACCAATTTTTAAGTTAGGATAATAAAGTGATAAGCATAGTATACTCTAAACCTGAATTATAAATTATCTTTTGTCAGAAAAAAATCTTTTTAAGATATTCGTTTCTCCTGTGGTTGGGTTCCTTAAAGTAAATTTATAATCATGAAAGAAAAAAAGTCTCAGAGGGAGAAAAAGATAGCAAATTCTTCAAATAAATACCTGTGCTGTTTTGTAATTTCAAATATGAGTTATGTTTGATTAATAATACATTAAAATATGATTTCATCCTCTTGGAATATAAAAAAAACAGAAAATTCAAGCTTTGGAGGAAATATTTATTCTATCAGCAGGTGTCATCTGCAAAGTTTATCAGTTTACAATTAGGAAGGATTATGGGCCAAAGAGAAGTTTTTACAAAATGATACAATAAGGCTATGATCCAAGTCTCAATAGATTTATATAAGAAAAAAAATAGAGACTAAATCACTTTTTTAGTTATGGGAAAATGAGGAAAAAAAGCAAATCAGAGTATTTTCCCACTTCATGTACTCAATTTGGGCATTTCTATTCTTCGTTCCAAGCCATTTCTTTCATCTTGAGAATATGAGAAAATTAGAATTGTACTATTGAGGACACACAAGGAATTTAATCTTGAAAGAAGTTAACTACAATGATGCATTATTTCAGTACTTTGATATACAAATCAGACAGATATTGAGCTTTAAAAAGCATAATATTGTTATCACTTTAAATTTATTTAGGGGATGAAAGTTTATTGTGGGAAGGAAAACACATTTTTGAATGACTCACCAGTGCAAATATACTGAAGCCAGCACACACCTCTGATGCGATTTGATGGAAGTTGTCAGTTACCTGTATCTGATAACCCATGCTCCAAGAAACCACGGTGAGAGCCAAGAAGTAGAACCATTTTGTTATATCCTACATTTATTTAATTAAGCAAACCAAATGTGTAGAGATAGGAAATTAATGTGTTATGTTTTACAAATACAGAAAGAAGACGCAGAATGTTAAGACCCTGAAGAGAGTGCATCTGAGGACGCAGTTCTATCACAGGAGACCACTTCCAGGGATCACATTAAAACCATGGCCGACGTGCCCATCTGTCATTCTTGACATCGTTCCAGTAGTTTCAATAGATAAATCAGAGATTTGCTTTTAAACAAATATAAATACTAATGATTATGGTAGCCTTGAAGGGTTTGTGAATGACTATACTATACATATGTGATACTAGGCTTAATGTGTTAGTTCAGTGCTGTTGTACATCGTGCAGGGGGAAATAATGTCTCATTACACATTTACTGTGACATCCACTAAAATGTGAACTAGTTTGCATAGGTTAGTCCTTTGGGCAGCACGATGTTGCTCTGGTCCACCAAGGCTTAAAGATTCACAGTGTAGAGGAAAAAACATGAATTAAAGCATTTCTACTAAAATATATTTTAATAGCTGGTGTTAACAATTTGCATAACAAAAGCCAAATTATATTCATCATAACATGGTATCCATTCTGTGAGCTCCTTCATTTACAAAACATTAGATGTTCCCTCCAAAACTGTTAATGCATTCAACATTAGTACAGTCTTGCAAATTAATCAACTACAATTCTATATATTTTGAAGCAAATAGATGCCAAACTGCACAATGATTCAATTTTGCATTTTTATCACAGGTCAAAGATCAACAGTTCCATGTCGTGCCCGTCATATACTTGGTGCTGCTTCCTAAATGCCCAGTAATTCATTGTATGGACACTGAAGAATGGAACTGTGACACAGTTTTCTCTCTTCCTTTAAAATAAATCATTCCTAACAGCAACTGGATTACAAAGAAGTATATACTATGCAAACTGGATACCACATAGCAAACACAAGAAAAGCATATGGAATTCCCATGAATATACTGAAGTAATATGGAAAACTGGGGAGGAAATTGGCCTGGGTATTCTTCCAGGCTATGGATTTCAGTAGTTTAAGCATCATGGAAAGATGACCACAGAAGCATCATACAATGCCTTGACATTTTCAGTCATCAATAGTTGTAGACAATTGCCTGGAAAAGGTCCATGGAATACTTCAGAAAGAGACTTTGATTTTAGCATCTTTAAGTTAGTTTACCTAGCTTCACATTTAACTAAAGCTCTCTCACCTCCATGTCACATTATCCCAAACAACCACAATCTAGCCACTTTTAGATTATCAGAAGCTAATAGCTAAGGTATAATTAACTTATGAAGTTCATCTCGTGTAGTGAATTCGGCCTCATAACATAATTATTCTATCTTACAATAGGTATTTTAAATCCCAAACCTAAAGTTAATGTTTATACATCTCAACTATATCTAAACCCACAAAGAACCTTTCAGAAATGGAAGAAGTCAGCATTTTCTAAAGTTCTAATCCTTTACAGGTAAACGCCCATCAGCTATCACCTTTAATATCTGTCAGGAGTGTCCCCAATTTTCACCATAAAAATATTAATCATGTGTAATAAAATATTACTATAGAATAGGCAGAAACTTGCTTTCTTGGTTTTCTTTCCAAGACCATAATGGACAAACAAGGGTAATCAAAAAAAAAAAAAAAGGCACCTATTTTTTGTATATATCTGTATTATAATTTTGGTATAAACTTTATCTGCTTTATATAGGGATATGTTATTAAAGATCACATGTGTGTTTTCTTTATCTTTTCATTAAAAATATTCCATTGGAGATGGGTGAACCTAAAAATGAGGTGTACCTCTTGATTTCCACTATCTCTTTTAGAAAAGTGTATTTTCCTAACTCCCAGAGTGTTGCAAAACTCAGCACAGAGAGGATAAGGAGAGAAAGACTGCTAAATCTGGCAAAACCATATCTTCATCCTCTCCAAGCAATATACCTAGAGGCCAGAGATGAGCTGGCCTAATCTCACCCATATTTATACAAGGTGTCTCTGGAAGTTGTGCTTACAAATTCCCGTGTAGTCTATAGGGGTCGGGGAGGCCTGGGGAGATGTGGGGTCTCCATGGAGACCTGACATCCAGATAAATATTTCAAATGGGGCTACCCTGCAGGTGTGTAAACAATAAGGAGAAGACACGAAGAGTTCATTTTGCCATAGGATAGAAATAGAAAGCTTTCTAGAGAACAAGAATTATTAGTAAAAACATTTACTACAAAAGCTTACATACAACCGAAGCAATATATTCTGTTGCTATCCTTTGCTCAAGAGAGAGGTGATCCACATACAGTTTTGTTTTCAGAACCTTTTAAAAGTGTATCAAACTGCTCCTTGTGCTTTTGTCAGGCTTGAGAACACATCACATTTAGAAAACCAGGTGCATGCTCTCTGTGCTTGGGCCTTTGCACAGTCATCTTTAACTTAATTTTTAAGACTTGCTTTTCAACTTCTCTTTAGCTGTCGGTGTTATGTATGAGATACTTGTTGCCAAATGAAGGTGGGGAGGAGGCATGTGGAAAGTGGAAAAGTTGTTCAAGAATGTAATTTTTTAAATGATGCTGTAAAAATAGCACTTTGGTATTACACATATATGTTTCCAATATTTCTGCTGAGATGCTTACTATCCTGACAAGCTTTAGTGATGACTGCAAACACTACCAAATTATGACCCCAAGAGCATGCAACATCTTGTCTGCCTCAGTCTTCGTTGTAAAATAACTGCCTTTTAGTTAAATTCTGATCAGATCTTAATTCCTAAAGGCTTGAGGCAGAAACATCTTGCTATGCAAACATCTTGCTATGCAAACATATGTGAAGCTTAAAATTTTAGGAGATTTATTCCTCAAATATGCATTGACTTTTATATTCAATGAATCTGATTTTGAAATCAGTGGATGAAAAAACAAGAAACACCAAGCTGCTATTTTATGGTCACTTTCCTAATTACGAGCATTATTTCAAGTCAGTTTCCTCTGTGCTTTCTATAAATGTGCTATTTATCAAAAACTTATACCGGTCCTACACTCGGTCTGAAAATTTGATAAACAACAACTCTTTTTTATAATCACAAAAAGTGGCCTGGTTTGGTGAAATGTAAGTAATACTTAATACAACAAAATTGAGCAGGCCTACTGCTCTCGGTTTTAATACACAGATTTTTGCAAAAATATCGCAAGTTCAGTTTGTCTTTGTAGGTTTGTGTATAAGACATCAAAACAAAGATAGGTTTTAATCAATTAAATTATGACTGGCCATTTCAATAAGAGGAAAATCAGTCAAGCTAGTTACCTGGTAATCTGTAAAACTCCCTCTAAAAAAATCTCAGGTTATTCAGCTGAATTTTTCTTTTTGCAATTTTATGTCAGTGTCATATAGATGCAGCTTTAGTGTAATAAAGCTTATTTGCTCTTTTATCCTAATAAAATAAAACAACAGATTTTCATTTGTATGTGCCAAATTTCCAAAGGTGTAAATGAATGAACTATGGCCTTTGGACTAGCAAATATTTCAATAAAAGATGTTTTACAGGATATTTTGTTAATTTCCTTGAATATATCATCCAAGGTAGATATCCCCAAGAATCATACATTTTAGTACATTTTTGTAACTTTGCTTTTTCAGTTTCATCACAACTATAAAGTCAGACCCCACATGAATGCTACCCTGTTGCAGGTCACGATCAGAAAAATATAGAATTGTCGCTGGGCATCAATGTGTCG
>NW_012134192.1:1508838-1511437 GCF_000956105.1 Propithecus coquereli
TACTTAATACAACAAAATTGAGCAGGCCTACTGCTCTCGGTTTTAATACACAGATTTTTGCAAAAATATCTCAAGTTTAGTTTGTCTTTGTAGGTTTGTGTATAAGACATCAAAACAAAGATGGGGTTTAATCAATTAAATTACAACTGGCCATTTCAATAAGAGGAAAATCAGTCAAGCTAGTTATCTGGTAATCTGTAAAACTGCCTCTAAAAAATCTCAGGTTATTCAGCTGAATTTTTCTTTTTGCAATTTTATGTCAGTGTCGTATAGATGCAGCTTTAGTGTAATAAAGCTTATTTGCTCTTTTAGCCTAATAAAATAAAACAACAGATTTTCATTTGTATGTGCCAAATTTCCAAAGGTGTAAATGAATGAGCTATGGCCTTTGGACTAGCAAATATTTCAATAAAAGATGTTTTACAGGATATTTTGTTAATTTCCTCGAATATATCATCCAAGGTAGATATCCCCAAGAATCATACATTTTAGTACATTTTTGTAACTTTGCTTTTTCAGTTACATCACAACTATAAAGTCAGACCCCACATGAATGCTACCCTGTTGCAGGTCACGATCAGAAAAATATAGAATTGTCGCTGGGCATCAATGTGTCGGTAACCTTGACTGCAGGCTCCAGGTGAGATTTTAAGACCTGCCAGCAAGGGCTGAACTCGTGCATGTGACTCTAGCAAAAGCCTGCAAAGTCACTCATTTGAAAATCAAAACATGACAATTTCTTTCTTAGGGAACAGCCTATTGGTCTTGCACTGAAAATCTCTGATCACATTCCTATCTCATCTCCCAAAGGTGATTTAGAAAATAAAAACCAGAAAGTGGAAGGGAAGTCTTTTGAGTAACCAGTTTCCGCAGCTAGATTTCCATTTCAGAATCTGAATACCATTTCCCAAAATAAGACATCAGATCATCTCTATGTGGAGTTTGTAGATTTTTTGTTTGCTGTTTTTTTCTTTCCCTAGTATATGCTATAATCCATTCTTTCACTGGCTTCTGTAAATTTTCTTTGTGTTTAAATCAATGGTGGCATTAAGTTAATGAAAGCTGTTCAATAAACACCTAAATCACTTATTTACTAGAGTATACATGTATTTCCTAAGGTGTGAATCCTTCAAAACTAGAGTGCAATGCAGCAGGAAAACCTCAAGCAGCTTTTCAAAGTATGTTTTCGGATGAGCTGGCTACTAGAGGAAAGGGCTTTTAGGTATGTCACCCTTTTTGCTTTAATAACAGGAATGGGCAGTGCAGCTGCCTATGTTACAGAAGCTTGAACCTACGTGACATGCAACAGGGTAAAGGCTACTAGGGAAATTACATAGATGACAGTAACATCTGCCCTTTGCAGAGCAGCTGTGAGGTTGTTTGGTCCTGACATTCCGTGGAACTGAGCATCTACTTGGGTCCATAGAATGTAAATGGGGAGCAGATGTCTTGGTATCAATGAAAAATAAAAAGACTACGGTCGGCCTAAGGAATAAGGAAATTTCTTTGTTCGGTAGAAGTTTCTAGATCCCTAAGGCCGCCAGTCAATATAATTTTAACCAGACTATCATTCTGCCACCGCTTACATATATTGGGCAATTTTCACTTGAACTGGAAATTGCCTGATGACTCGAAAGACTGAACAGGTTTTAAGTTATTGGCTGTGTTACTGAGTTAAGAGAATTGGCTTCTGGTGACTCCAAAGTGACAAACAGGAAGTTTCATATACTAGTTACATTTAAAGGACAATCAACATCTCTATTAAAGTCTACAAAAATACATTTTCCAGAAGGGTTCAATCGCCAATCAAAGGAAACCACGAACACAATTAGCAGCACCAGGTCTCCAGACGTAATGATTTTTGTTTAGAGGAATTACTGAAAATGCTGCCATTTTCAGCCCAGAAGTCATTCCTTCGTCCTGGTACCTGTGTGTCTAATTGCCAAAGGAAGGATACATTATTGTAAAATAACTGCCAAGTTGTCTTAAAAGTATCTTCTATCTTTTAAAAAGATCGGTTTAGAATACATTAGAATAAAGCTCAAAGGGCAAGGAGAAAGAATCAATTAACAAACTCAATGTAATTGGCTGGGAGCATCCCCGTTCTCCCAGTTCTCTGCACCGTGCCGTACATCCAGCCATCGTCAATGGGCTGCACGTTGACAATGTAGTCGCCGTCTCTGAAGGAGACCTCATCTTCATCCTGGGCACTATAATCATACATGGCTCGGTAGGTCCTCTGAGAAAGGAACAAGGGAAGAAGGGATTAGACAACGAATAACTACCAAAACAGTTACGGCCACAAATTCCAGTCACAACAAAGCAACCCACACATAAGTAACTATTAGGAATGTTTTCGAATACATCTATTTCTGGAAATCTGTCAACCAGAGCCTAATTGGGTTAATCTCAAGTTTATTTGTCTAGCAAAAAGCATAATATCAGGGGGCAAGAATGGGGATATGGAAAGCCACTAAGTGCAATAGCCAGCCCATCAAAAAAGTAGGTTTTGGAAGGGTAAAGCCATCTCCCCCCAGCTTCAAATAACCCAGAAAGCTTAGTTTATGTGGATCTTCCTCGATTCTATATTTTTCAGAAA
>NW_012134192.1:1512809-1514389 GCF_000956105.1 Propithecus coquereli
AAAAATTTAATTGGATTACCAAACCAATGAGAGAGTATAAATGTTTTCACAGAGTTCTTTTCATATAATGGATACTCTCAATATTTCAAAACATACAGCTGAATGTTAGCTTTACAAAGATGATAATAATAATGTATGTTTAGCAACATATATTTGTTCTGCAGTTAATAATAAGTCTACACTCTTTAAAAAAACTTTTACTTAGAATATATGAATTCTTCATTTTATTGTGGCTATATGTCAAGACGAAATAAGTCAGCTAAGTATGTTTGTTACAAAGCCTGAGAAACCAAACCGCTTAAAGAATTTCCTAAACATTATCCTTCTACGTTAAAAAAGTAGTATCGAGACAGTATTCACTCTGTTTATATTGTCCTCACCACTAATTATGACATTCAAAAGGCAAAGTTCCTGTTTTCGACATTGGTCTGAGCAAGGACTTCTTGAGTGATACCCCGAAAGCACAGGCAACCAAAGCAAAATTGGACAATGGGACCACATCAAGCTAAAAGCTTGTGCACAGCAAAGGACACATCAACAATGTGAAGAGACAACCCACAGAATGGGAGAAAATATTTGCAAACTACCCATCTGACAAGGGATTAATAACTGGAATATATAAGGAATTCTAACAACTCAACAGGAAAAAATCAAATAATCCAATTAAAAAACGGGCATAGGATCTGAATAAACATTTCTCAAAAGAAGACATATGAATGGCCAACAGGCATATTTTAAAAAATGCTCAATATCATTAGTCATTGGAGAAATGCAAATCAAAACTACAATGAGATATCATCTCACCCCAGTTAACATGGCTTTTATCAAAAAGGCAATAACAAATACCAGTGAGGATGTGGAGAAAGGGGAAGCCTTGTACACTGTTGGTGGGAATGGAGATTAGTGCAACCTCTATGGAAAACAGTACGGAGCTTCCTCAAAAAACTAAAAATAGAACTACCATATGACCCAGCAATCCCACTGCTGGGTATATATTCAAAAGAAGGGAATTCAGTATATTGAAAAGATATCTGCACGCTCATGTTTACTGCAGCAGTATTCACAATAGCCAAGATTTGGAATCAACCTAAGTGTCCATCAATGGATGAATGGATAAAGAAATTGTGGTACATATACACAATGGAATATTATATAGCCATAAAAGGAATGAAATCCTTTTCAAACAACATGGATGGAACTGGAGAACATTATGTCATGTGAAATAAGGCAAGCACAGAAAGACAAATCTCGCATGTTCTCACTCTTATGTGGGAGCTAAATATTAAAAACAATTGATCTCATGGAGACAGAGAGTAGAATGATGGTTACCAGAGGCTGGGAAGGATAGCAGGGAGGGGAGGGATAAAGTAGGGATGGTTAATGGGTACAAAAATACAGTTAGGTATTTAGATAGAATGAACAATATTTGATAGCACAACAAAGTGAGTACAATCAACAATAAGTTAGGGTATACTTTAAAATAACTACAAGAGTAGAGTTGGAAAGTTCCTAACAGAAAGAAATGATAAATGCTTGAGGTGATGGATATCCCAGTTACCCTGATTTGATTAATTCACATT
>NW_012134192.1:1514439-1515864 GCF_000956105.1 Propithecus coquereli
TAGTGGTAGACAGGTCCAGGTCTCCCCTGGCAATAAACTTTTATAAGTACTAAGAATTTTTGTTTCCCCTTAAAAATATGTAAGACGAATAAAAAGAAAAAAAAATAGTCCTAATACACTCACTTCATAAGTTTTTGTATTGCCAAGGGAGAAATTTAGCTTATAAATGTTCTGAATGTTGAGGTACGTAGAACAAAATCCCTACTATAATGAGGAAAAGTTAAACTGAGTTTTCTTATATTTGTTTTTGTTTCAGGTTAAGCGTTTCGCTAATGTTAACATCAGACAATCTCAAAATCAAGTGCATTTATAGACTGAGGAAATTGGCTGGGACCCAAAGAACTTTAGAACAGTTCGTTACCTCACGGCTTAGAAGAGTCGCCTGTTTCTGAGAGTTCAGGCAAAGACTAAAGCACTAAGTCAAGGCTTGGAGAAGCATTTTCAGCATGAGATGCCAACCAAGTGTAACCACATGATCCCGAACACTGCTTCCAAATTTTACACTGAATGAATCAACCAGTACTTCAAGATTCCCAACAGGGGGATTTGAAGACACGTTTGGCTTTTGTGGCCATTTTAATTAATATCAAGATGAACTTGTTCAAATGACCATCAAATATATGTACTTTTCAGGCTTGAATAAAGATCCTAATTGGCTAACACTAATCATGAAGTTACACTCGGATATTGTGCTGACAGATTCTTTGTGTATTTTATTGTTTTATATAACACTTACGAATCCCTGCCTTTCTCAACAGTTCACCTCTGTAAGTTGTTTGCTTCCTTCAAAAAAGCTGTATAAGTGGCAACACATCATCATTTATCTTTACATGAAAATGTCCAGTGTTCAAGTAGACTCTATTCCACATATGTTGATATGTCTGAGGAGAAATGGGAAGACCAGAGAAGGAGGAAGACTTCGATACTTACTAGATTTGGTGAATGCTGCATTGACCTCATGGAGGACACACTGGTCTGGTGCATGTACCCGTAGCCTTGGGAATGGCTTTGCTGATAGGCTCCAGGAAGCACAGGCGCTGTACATTAAACACACACATGAAAAGATTTCTTAAAGTTAGCCTCAAAATACTCTGCCCGAGCCCTCAAAGTGACTTCATGCTCTGCTAGAAGCTTCTGAAACAAAATGCCATTCTAAGAGTCATGTGAAATTTGGGTAGCAGTGTTATAAGCAACCTCTGGATTAGTATAAATCTCAGTAATTAAGAACAAACACAGAAAATCAATTTAGCATGCAATTAAAACATATTTTAAAAATTAATAGTTGTATTACTCTATTGTAGATGCTATGTTAAAACAACAAACACAAAATAAAAATTTCCCATAGTCCCTTAACAAAACTGTGTTTTTATTTGACCATTTGACCAATCCTTCTAGGCATTTTCCAAAATAAAAATAAGAATTTTT
>NW_012134192.1:1517768-1520676 GCF_000956105.1 Propithecus coquereli
TGGGCTATAAGTGAGAGTATTTTAGTGGCATGCCTTCTATTATGATTTTAATAATTATATGATACATTAGTCAAATTTGTATGTCATATGTGCTATAAAATCCATAAGATTTTGCCATTTTTGTTTAATCAGGTTGAACAGATAAACTAATTACAATGTGTTGATTTAGTCAGAACAGTTTTTATAATACAAGGAGTAAGAAGATGTAATTCTTGGGTAATGTGAATAATTAATATTTTATAAGTGACAAATTCACTCTAATGATATGTGAGATCATCAATACTTTAAAGAAATTTAATCATGAGAAAATTACAAATCACTTAATGTGTTCTCCAGACGATAATTATATTAGATTGAGTGGGGACTTCTTAAACTAGTGTTTGAATTTATCTTACAATGTTGTTACAAAATGTCCAGATATGGCATCAAAGAGAAACTACCAAGATCTTCACTTGAATTATAGTACAATGGAAAGTTATTAAAACATCATTAAACATCAAATACTTCAGAAAACAGCACTCTTTAACATAATCAACTCAATTTAAATATTTACTGTCAAGAGATGTCAAGGATATTGTCAAATCTACTTGCAAAGAAAAAAATAATAGAATTCCCATAGAATCCAGGCCTGCTTAATTAGCTGAGTAAAAGAGGCTTTTCTGTGTATTGAAAGCTTGCAAGCATTGACCATTTATTCACTCCCTCAACTCTCAGCAAATATTTATTAGTTAATGTGTGCACAGGGCTTATTGCATTTCCTATCACATAGTAAGCCTCCATAAATGTTAATAATTATCACTGTCCACTGTATCCACAGCATGCCAGGAATAAGAGGAGTGACAACTGTCCTCCTAAAGCAGTGATGGCCCTGGGCACCTGGCCCTTCACTCAATTAAGAAAATGGCTCTAGATACTTAGGGCATTTCCAACTAAACAAATAATTCAATGACTCAGACTGCATACCCCAGACTGGTAGTCTTGAACTGGTTTTTAACCATTTAAACAAGTCATTTCTTTGTTAATTATTTCTTGAATCTATTTGTAGGTTTTAAAGCTTAAATACAAACATCTCTGTAAATTTACTTAAAAAATTAAATTTGAATCTATTGTTACAGTATTTTTAACTAGGAACTTTAATTTTTCATGGATAGAGTTCAGTACAACCACCTTAAAATATTTTGGGAAAACTTCCAGGAAAGGACAGGGAAAAAAATCAAAAAAAATATGCCAACTCCTACTCTGTAATACATTTGTGTTCACATAGTTCATACATCACAATCCCAGCTTAGAGTCCACAAGTACTGGCAATTCAAGAATGTTGTTTAACAATGTTCGCTGACTTTGGCTTTCAAAAAACAGGTATGTTCATGCCTACTAAATTGTTCATATCTGAGTTGCAAAGAGAATCTGCCCTACTGTCAAACGCAGCATGAAAAGAAAGCAATGTATTAGTCCTAAGTATGTAAGTTGGAGAGAGCAGGGAAGAAAGCTTAGAATGAGAAACTGGAGTAAATAGAATCCATTCTGCCCCTACGTTTTCTCTTCATGCCTTTATCAATTACCCTCATTTCCCTCTCTGGCTGAATTGCTTAATGAAAAGTTCCTTTGAGATTATAAAACCTTGCTATCTATTTTATATCAGCTACAATAAAAGAGTTTTTAGGAAGCTCCTATTAGGGTTATGAAAAACATAACTGGGAGCCTAGAGGAATCAACTTAGTAAAAGCAAATGCCAATTTACAAAGAGGCATGAACATTGCTTTTCTACTCTTAGGCAACATGAATGCTTTGTTGGAAACATAAGTAAAACAAGCAAGAGGAAGTTTAAAGCGATGGCTTTGGAAATTGGATTTATTGATAATTTGGTTGAGAAATAGCTACTCCATATATGATTTCTTCCGTGAAAATATGGAATTCAAAGGGTTTTGAAAAAGCAAGATGTTAGGCTAATTTTGCAACAAACAAGGGCTTCTTATCAAAGAGAAAAACACACAGTGCCCTCTTTATTAAACTAGTGGTCAGACACCATTAGCACCAGTACAGATGGATGATGGTTGGTAAAGGTACAGTGATTTTTCAACCAAAGAGTCCTGAGGTTGAGGGTTTTTTATTTCAATAACGTTAAAGCCACAAACAATAGCTTTAGTTATCTTAAGGTGACAACAATATACAGAAGTGTGACTCAACTTTCATTTCACATTGGTAAGATTTATTAACCAAAGATCTGGAAGCTGACTAAAGCTCTAAGCATCTCAGTCTCTATTTGGAATATCCTGCAATATTAACAAAACCCAAATGTCTCTTCAACTACACGATAATGTTCTTCCACCAACAGCCCATACTAATATCTCCTTTTTAATGTTTACTCTTAAAATAGGAGATAAAACCAAGATAAAGAAGTGGGTAGATACAGAGATCGTAAAACAGAAGATGAAAAGAGAAGAAGAGAACATTTTTAAGAGACTTAACAAATCTGAAACTGGACAAAGGAGAAGATACATGTAAACATAAAGATTGGAGTAAGTGAATGGAAGAAATATATGCACAATAAAAAGAGAAAAGTACCCAAAAAGAAGTCCACGTTGGGGGATGTACCCAGAGAAAGTGAACGAGGAGAATACTATTTAAATATCCTTGGTGTGCACAGTGCTTTGTGTCATTTAATTGCCGCAACTATCTAAAATAGGTATTATTCCCATTTTACAGAATAAAATAAAATAGAGACTGAGCAATTAAGCAGGAAGACCGCAGAATAATTATCTTCATGTAGTGAAGCCATAGCAAAGGTCTCAACACATTATAGACAAAGTGGAGGTTTTGAAAGCCTCACAATGATAATAGAAGAATGGTTGATGGCCAAATTCCAAATGTCAAAAAAAAGTACTTTATTGACCAACTATAGATATAA
>NW_012134192.1:1522251-1522736 GCF_000956105.1 Propithecus coquereli
AATTATTACTATTATTACTCTAAGATTTCACATCTCTTTCTTCCTGTGAAATATACCTATCATAAAATGTATCATTTTAACTATTTTAAGTGTACAGCTCTTTGGCATTAAATACATCCCCATTGTTGTACCACCTGCAAATCTCTTTTAAGAAAATGCAATATACTTAAAAATATTTAAGCACCTAGGTGTGTACCCCTCTGAAAGTTAATGTGGGAAAAGATGTAACAAAAGATTCTGCTTCCCCAGGAATACAAAGTATGCATACAATAAAAGTTTGATAATATAAATTAAATGCTTATAACTCAGTTTGCTCAAGACTTTCCTATTGTTAGCTCTCAAAGTTCTGATTCCTGGGAACACCTGTCTTGGGCAGTTCCCTTACTTACGATGTGCCAGGCCCTGTGCTTAGCCCGTCACATGCTTTAGCTGGTATATGGTCACCATGATCCCCTTTTTCACAGATAAAGCAGCTGAAGGTTAGC
>NW_012134192.1:1523178-1524812 GCF_000956105.1 Propithecus coquereli
GTGAACAGAGAAAACAATTTGGGGAGTTTTCTTATAGGCTTACTTTTTTAAAAAATCCAAAAAAAGGAAAAAATCATCCTTCAGAAATTTTCCAATAAAAAGTCTAGGATACAATGAAATTATTGTCATATTTTCTAACACAACTATGGTTTTATGAGCTAATGCATGTCAAAGAATTTAATGAGGTTTTGCATTTGGTTTTTAGGGCAAAGAATCCTATTTAGACAATCAGAGAGGCACTGCTAAAACAGAAAGTATGAAGATGTTGCTAATTTTGAAGTAAATATTAAATAATTAGCTAGGTCCTAGTTAAATCCTATCTAGTCCATGATCAAGGTGGTTGAGCTACTTGGTAATATAGCAGGCCCATGATGTGGACCTTTCTGCTCCAATAGCTTTTATACGTGTCATCCAGAGTTTCAGGTCAGAGCCTCAAGTCCTATTGGCATCTGATTCTCCCCACAAGCCTTAAGTGGGGACTAAACCCACAAAGTTTATGCTGAATCCAGCAACAAGATGTTATTTTTTCATCTGAGAGAATTCTTAGTGTGATAGAAAATCCTTTTCCTTCCCTGCAGAAAACAGAAACGAGCCATACTGTCTTTAGGTTTTAATTTGCTGGTTCTTAATTACAAGCTATGAATAGGCAACTGCCTTAAGAAATAAGCTTGCTGAATAACAAACCACGAAGTCACAGACTTTAATATAAAAATGAAATGATCTATAATTGAATTTAACCCGCCAAGTTTTCAAGACATGCCTAATCATCACTGTGATACAAAATAATAGCTCAAACTGTGGAAATCACATGTAAAAGTAAAAACAATCATCACTATTTTATATATTAAATTTTCGGCTCTCAGCAGAGGCAACGAACTGTGAGAAGGAAGGAAAGGAGATTACGGACTGAGGACAGTGAAGGATCAGTTCCTTGCAGTGATCTCCACCTTAGATGCACATTAAATTCTCCTAGGATCTTTTAACACAACTGTTTCCAGCTCCTCCAGACCAATTAAGTCAGAATTTTGGGTGGCAGTAGGGAAAACTGGGTATTGGTGTTTTACTTTTTCAAATTGGCAGCCACAATGCAGAATCACTGAACTACCATTGGCTCCCTTCTCCCCCACTTGACAAAAATTTAGGGACATCTGTGGCCCTATTTTAAACACACTATTCCCAATTTTCCTCTCTCCCCCGGTGTCTTGTTTCCAATATCCATGGAGCAAATGTTTAAACCTGGGACTCAAGATGCATCCAGGGACTGTGGGAAGAAATCTAAGTCAAGAGGAAGCTCATCGTAGAATAATTCAGAGGAAGCTCATCGTAGAATAATTCGGAGGTTAACGTGCAACACTCCTGGTAAGGCCAGTGCCACAGGGCAGCGAGGTGGAGCGGATCCCACTTCCTGGGAGCTGACCAGAGCAGGACCTGGTCACCAGCTGAGAAAAAAAGGACTGTGCAGCCAAAAAATGTTTTTGCAAAACCAAAAATTATCTCCCAGGCCCATACTAGGTTCCCAACATTTTTTTCCTTTTGGACTCCCATATTATCTTTGTTTTAATTTTCTAATTTTAGCTAAATTTTATTGCAATTATTATAAGTAATCTATGCTACTTACAGTAATATTTAATATT
>NW_012134192.1:1525337-1544051 GCF_000956105.1 Propithecus coquereli
ATGTGCCAGGCCCTGTGCTTAGCCCGTCACATGCTTTAGCTGGTATATGGTCACCATGATCCCCTTTTTCACAGATAAAGCAGCTGAAGGTTAGCAGGTGATGTAACTTGGTCAAATATCAGAGCTGAGTTGGGAGCCAGGATTTAATGCCAGTAATCTGACTCCAGAACCCAAACTCTTGACTCTATAAGCCAAAATGATCATGAAAGAAATAACAAGACCATATGCAATTAATTTCCAAATAACCATTGTGAATACAGAAAAGTGCAAAGGCACTTTGATCTGGAGAACAGAGATGCTTCTAGGAGTAAGGAGACTTGATTTGAAGAGTAGGCAGCCGCCCTTTCCTGCAGAGGGGAGTGGGAAGGAGAGGGAGGGAGAAGAGAAGAAAAAGGAGCTTAAATGCCTGGGGACACGTGCAAGCCAGGCTTCTTAGGCTCACAGAGGTTACTCTATGTGTCATTAATCTTTGTGCATGTGTGGCAAACTTTGGGGAATACATTCAACAAGAAGTTTATGTGTATGTAGTGTGATGAGGTATGCTAGAACATCTCTGGAAGGAATTATGGAGACAACCACTCATTCATTCTTGGAAAAGCAAACTCAAATCACAAAAGTAGCATCATTTCTGAAGCAATGGCTTTTAGATTTCTTTTGAGAGTCATTCTGGCATCTAACAAGTTTCTGGAGAGAAAGAGGAGGGGTGGGCTGTGTGTGTGTGTGTGTAATCTTTGTTGCTTCTTCTCATTGTTAATACGAACCCATTTTATCCAGGGCAATTATCCTGTATGAATAATTTCAAATATGTGTTCAATATCACATCTCCCAATGTGACTTCAATCACTTTCCCACTAAATAACAATTACCCCATAATGATGGCACCTAACCATCTTCAAAATCATTCTGTACAACACTGCCCGACAAGTGTCTTCCCCACCCGAAGTCAGTATCAGTGATAAGCATTATTGCCATAAACATATTAAGGATTTACTTGAAAATACAATTAAACCCAAGAGATTACTATTTTCTTCCCTAAGTTTAAATAACCAGGTTTATAACATTGCATAAATAAAATAAAAATATTTAAAGACTATCACCCGCTAACCGCAAAAGGAAATACATAGTTTGTACTTTATCAACTACACATATACACATCAGATTTCAGCATTTCATTTCTATAGTTGGCTTAGTTGTCTCAAGTAAGAACTTCTAAAATATTATAATATTTTGGGGTCTCTGCAGCTCCTAAATACTGAAAAAACACCAAATTAGTTACATTTTTAAATTATTTGCCAGTTAAACTTGATCAGTCTCGCAAGCCCAGAAAAGCAATATGTTTTGACTTCAAAGCTAACTGGTTTTTCTCTGGAAAAAAATAAGTCTGCGAATGTTCTCCGACAGAACTGAGCAAAGACATAATATGGTTTAAATAGGACTAGATAGTTTTAGATTGAAGAATTCCTGCTATTTTGCTTCAGAATAATCTAGCCAATTGACTTCTACATTTAGATATTAATTTCAACTTGCATTTATTTTTCTCAGATATGTTTCTCACTGTAGCTGTCTAAGCCAGGATAAACTCCCCAACTTGTAGCTATAATTCGAACTACAAATGTAAGCAGGACTGTTGCTGAGGGAAAAGGAAATAATTTCTACCCCAAATTAAAGAGTCTTTAATAATATTCCCATGGCACAAAATCCATATGGTATGTATCCGAGTGCACGTAAACATATGTGAGCCATCCCCTAAAACAAGACAAAAATAAATAAATAAAGGAATGTACAGTATGGATGCATATGTAGTTTCCTGACAAGAGCTACATGATTTTGGGCAGTTCTCTGATAAGATAAAAGCAATACAGAAAGAATGGCAGGTAGACAGAGATGCTATTTCCATCCATGTAAACCATATCACTAAGACTAGCTTGTGGACGCAAATTACGCCATGATTGAAGAGTCTAGCTAACATCAAAACTGGGATTTTCCTCAGTGAATCCCATTGCCAATGTTGCATAAATCGATCTTTCATATGAAGACTCATTATTCAAGTACAATGAAAGAAACTCCCGTTATGCCATTGCAGAGGATATTCTTTCTGTAAGTAGTTATTGGATATATGTATGTAATATATTTTTTAAAGACTTAAAACTGCATTGCCTTTGGCTTTTTCTTGAACTAATCAATTCAAATACTGACTCTTAGGGAGTATCATCGATCCACAAGGAATTCCTAAGTGAAGTTTTACAGTAGACATTCTTACTGACAAGCTACAATACATATCATAAATAGACACACCTCAGTACTGATTACGTTGCTGAATGAGTGATTACATATTTTTCAACAAACAGACATATATAAAACTGACTCAATGTGTCCCCGATATGATTTGAAGATGGAGAAATACGAGAAAAATGAATGTAAACGATTGTCTGGGTCCCAGAGACCTCAAGTTCTTGGTTTTAAAGTGAATGGCTGTGGCTGGAAAAAGAGGCAGGTGAGAAGAGTCCCTGTCAGGTAGGGAGGGCAGCAACAGGTCATTGTGGTCCAAGGCACACACTTATCAGGACAGTTAGGAGAGAGGTAAGAGCTTGACAGGCAGACTAGTAAACAACAAGTTTAACGCACATGCGTCAGGTATATGGTGCAAGACAAGATAAAGATCAAGGACCTGAAGGTCTGGAAAATGGAGCGTGGGCAGATCAGGAATATTTCAGAGAGCAGATCAGGCAATAAAAGGTAGGGAATCTGGCCACCGGATATGAAGCACAAAGAATTTGAGCCACAGGAGATAATGGTTAAGGAAAATGCAGAAACTCAATGCAATGTGCCTGTGTTGTATCATTTCCAGGGCACGGAAATTTTTTTTAAGAATTTGTGTAAAGTCACGATCTTATCCCATGACCTACTTGCCTACGGTTTGGGGCAAGAGGATGTCAGGCACCTGCTTGAAATGGAAAGTGTGAGAAAGTCAGTGAAATGTGCGACTGCAGAGATAACATTATGACTTTACCGTTATGCACGTGAGACAGATATGTAAATACATACACATATGCAGTCTGGCATCTAACTTAGACATCAATTTTGATCTATGAAAACCAAAAACTACTATTTGCATTTCATTTGCTAACGTTCAACCTGATGAAAAACAAGAATATCTGTTTTCTCCTTTACATGCACGCCACTTTACAATTTATAACGCTCTTCCAAAAAGTGTTCTTATTTGACACATATGCTATAACCACTTTATAGCCTTCCTGAAAATCAAACCTTCTCTTGCTCCCAATCTACTCAGCTCCACAGGAAATATATTTTTAATGTTTTATCGTTCTGTGTTAAGCGTCAGATGTTTCTCCTTCATACACATACGGAACCCTTTGATTGAATCTTGGCAAATCAATGAAAGACACGTGTGCATTCTGGAACGAGTGCTATTCATTAGCATTTGATCCTTTCCCCAACTTCACACTCGGAAAGGGAAACTTATGACATTGCTTCCACTCCATTTCTATTGAGACTAGGAATATGAGTTTCTCTAAGGAATATTTAGAACTACTTATCTTCATTTAAAACAAACTTGCTAGTATTTCTCTTTAAGCCACTACTTCAGTTTTCTGATTATGGATTGGAGACCCCCAAGTTCAATCAGAAGCCTGAAACTTTTTCTTGGAGTAGTAACAGAACTAATGAAAACTTTCTAACAATTTATAATGCATGCTTTCTTATAGGCTAGATGTACTGGCTAGATGGTTAAACATGATCATGTGATAGTCTACTAATTGGAATTTACATTATAAAGGAACAATTCATTTTCCTATTGATCAGTTTCAGCACAGAAATTTAGTTTTTCAATCATCAATTCTTCAAATCTTCCTAAACTTAAGCAAAGATACTAAAACAGTACTTTTTTTTTTTTTTTGACAGATATTAGCAAACTTCTTTTTAAGGCTGAATAATATTCCATTCTTCCATCAACGGGTATTTAGGCTGTTTCTATATCTTGGCTATTGTGATAAAGACACAATGAACATCGGGGTGCAGATATATTTACCACGTGTTGATTTCATCTCCTTTGAGTATATCCAGAAGAGGGATTGCTGTATCATATAGTAGTTCTATTTTTAATTTCTTCAGGAATTTCCATACTGTTTTCTATAATGGCTACACCAGTCTACATTCCCACCAACATTGTACTAGGGTTCCCTTTTCCAGGAGTGTATTTTCTAGCAGGTTGTTCTGGTTACCTACTTTTAAAACTATGCCCGTGATTAAAAACCAACAACCCTGAACTAGGGTCAGAATGCCATCTATAAATCACAAAGTATGAATTCTCAGTGGGAGAAGAAAATCAACCTAAAAATCAATGCAAATACTGGCCAAAGCATTAAGACTTTATGGATATTATTCATAATAAAAGAGATTTTGAAACATTGCTGATGGGATCTATATCCATCACTTTCTAAATATAGTAATAGTTCGTTATTATTACATACTGTGCCTGTGTCTAATATTTCTGTTCTCAATTTAATGGTAAATTTAATGATGGCTGTTGTCCTTAGGAACTTAGGACACATCCCGGTGGTCTTTGCTGAGTCTGGGAACATGAGGAGTTATTCCTGCATTTTATCTCCTTTCCTTCACCATTCATTCGCTGGGCCTCCCGGTCCTGTGCTGGGAACTAGCACATTCGTTCTCTAAATAGCACATTCGTTATCTCACTTCACAGAGCTCATGATCTCACCGTAAACTGGAGTACACTGGACGGAAGCTACGCTAAAGGCATGAGTTTCAGAAATCAGATGGGGACTGCACTTTATTGAGTCCCTACTGAGGAGAGATGTCACAAGTAACATAAACATAACACTGAGATGGGAAATATTTATACGGGAACAGCAGTGTTAATGTAGGACTAATTTACTGACTTCTTGGTTATGGGAGGTCAGTAGCTGACTCGAGCTTTGCAATAAACATAAGTTTCGATGTAACATTCCAGTGATATATCTTAGATTACTGCTTTTTAAAAAACAACTATAATAAATGTTATTGCACTGTGACCCTCAAGTCAAATTAGCTTTAATTCGACACTAAGAAGTTAAAGTCCAATGCCAAGATTTATTGATTTAACACACATAGGAAAGCTGCTTATTTATATTTCAGATCAAACTTTAATTTGGATATTTTTATGAATTCAACAATTGAGTAGCTACTATAATCCAGGTACTGTTCTAGGTGTTAGTTATAGAACAGAGAGCAAAGCAGACAAAAAGATTTTCTTCTAATAGGGTTTGTATTTAGGGGGAGACACAGACAATATATAAAGTAATTAATACATCATGAAACATCAGGTAGTAAAAAGAGTTGTGGGGAAAAAAGATCAAGGCAGGTAAGGAGACAGAAAGTTATGGGTATATGTAGGTTGAGTGGTTTCCAGGTAAAGCGGTCAAGGAAGACTTTCTGATTAGCCGATATTTATTCAGAGACCTGAAGGAAGTGAGCAAGCTATAAAAACACCTGGGAGACAGTGTCCTAGGCAAAGGGGCCAGTGATTGCAAAGGCCCAGGGCGGAGAAGGCCTGACATGTTGAAACAGCCAGGAGGTCTGTGTGGCTGGAGCCAGGAGAGTAGTGGCAGATGAGATTGGAGACATGACCAAGGGCCCGATCATGCAATACCTTATGGACCAAGGATTTCGGATTTTAAGCTAACTGTAATTAGAAGCCATTGGAGTTTTTGGAACAAGGATGTAATGAGATCAGGTGTAGCTTTTCAAAGGATCATGCTGGCAGCTCGGTGGGGACCAGACCAATGAGAGACAGGATGGAATTGCAAAGTGCAGGACCCTATCGCTGCGATCTCAGTGAGATAGGACGCTGATTCACTCAGGGCACAGAGAGAGCAGTGACAAGTAGCTGGATTTGGGATAGATACATGTTGAAGACAGAGCAATCATCAGGCTTCTAGATGGATCAGACGTGAAGGGTAAAAGGAAGAAAGCTGATTTGGTACAGGATCATGTCATCAGCGGAGATGGTGAACACAAAGATCAGAACAGGTGGGCGGGGAGTTTGGTGAGGAAAACAGGAAATAAGATTTTGGTTTCAGATATAAGATTTGAGATGCCTATTAAACATCCAGCAGTTGGATATTTTGCAGAGAGTCTAGGAACTGTTAGAGTAGGGAGGTGCTTTGGTTTTAGTGTTTCTGCTTTTCTGCATAAATGACAAATGTCAACAATAAGAGAGGTTGTGATCTTTGAAATAAAAATCTACAATACTGTTTCTACGCCATTAGCCCTTCTAGTGGACTGCCAAGAAGGCCTCTTGGTCTCTTGGTGCCCAGTGAGTCAATTTTCTTGGTACAATCTAAATCATCCAATGCAGACCAGATTCACAGGAAAGCTCCCAGAGTTGATTAAACCTCCAAAAAAGAGACACAACTTACCTGTAAATCTAGGTAACAGGTTCTCTCAATAGCCTCTAAAGCTACTGCAGGATAAAGCTTGAGGAAAGTGTATGGGGACTGTATTCAACTGACCCCATCTCTGCAGAGGTCGTGGCTCACTCTTCAGCCTGTCTCCTGGACACACACAGCCCCTGGACTCAAGATGTGTCAACCACACAAAGTTCCCAGTGTGCTATGCTCTGTTCAAGTGCTTTTTTTCCGCCTATAACACTCCTATGCCATTTCTCTACCTGGCTAATTCTAACCCTATACAATTCTCCATCATACACTTTCCTGAGCACAATGGCTTTGTTCGTCAGGTTCACCCACCAAAATGTGAGTTCTTTGAAGACAATAACTGTATCTTTTATTTCTGTGTTCCCAGAGTGTCACACCTACGGAAGATACTAGATAGATGTTTGGGGAGAAGAACTGATGGAGTTATGGGTACCAGTAAAACACTAGGGCAACTGGCTGCCTAACTGGTACAGTGCACTCTTGGCATGCTCTGGGCAATGTACTGAGAGTTCCAGAGTGTTCTAAAGCATCTCTTGCAACCTAAACTCTTTTGAAGACATATTACATGAGACAGAATGATATAAGAACAGCCCGGCTGAAGTGGGTTAAACCGCCACAGAATTCAGAAACTTGCTTTCAATCAGTTAAGGCAGGACTAGGTCATCCCAATAAGATCCTTTCCTGGCAAAATGGGAAAGTTCACAAGGTTTGAAAACTTGAAATGTCTATTTTGAAAAGTGCATCTGTTTTTCATTCCCCGTCACACCTCCATACCCTTTCATGCTCCAGAGGTAGACAGAAACACGTAAAATACCTGAAGCAAAACTGAATACAAGTTCAAACCGAGGTGGGTTAAACACTGGGTGAGCTTGCAAACACATAAAAATACTCTTAGTAACAGAAAAGTGCAAGTTAAAGAAAATCAAAGAAATACAAAGTGGTACCAGGAAGCAGCTACAGGTTGTCGGCGAGGGAACTACAGACAAACACAAAGATCAAAGCAAACCTCACAGTGAAATAAGCAAAAAACCATCAGGATTATTTCCACGAAAGGAACCGTGTGTCAAATGAAATATAAGTTAAATGAATCTAATACCAAAGGCTATAAAGATAATTTCAAATAATACCATTCAAGAATCAAAACAAAATCGAATGAAGTTTAAATAAAGGTCTCTGTTATTGAATCAAAGTAACACAGCAGAGATGTACAATGAAAATGCTTTGGTAACTTAATACATTGGAAAGTAGATCGAAAAGTAAAGAAAGCTCAGAATAATCACATAAGAAAATGAAAATATTCAGCAATCAAAGCAAGATGGGGAAATATCATGAGAAACATATAACTAAAACAATAATAAAAACTTAAAGGAGAAGGGCTTATTATACGTTAATGCTCATGAAAACCAAATGTGAATGGTGAAAACATTGTACTTTTGCCTCGAGGAAATGAGCTGATGGTTTAACCCTTTGTCCTAACAATCAGAATTTCCTCTAACTCATAAGAAGGACCTAAAACTGTGACCTTCAAAATTGCCCAGCCACTTCATACATAAAGTCACAAAGACTACTTTCAGAACATAAGCACATTTTCACACTTAGAAGGAATAGAAAGAAAAAGAAAGAGTTTATTTATATGTATGGCATTTAGTTTAGGAAATGTAAAAATATCTCAGAAAGCTTCTTGTTCTATGCCGTTCCTGTTACAGGTTCGAAATCTGAGCCCAATAAGGTTAGATGACCTCCTTGGGAACCCAGACCCAGAGCATTAGAACTTCAGTCCAGTGTTTTGTCCTCCTGCTCAGGGTTCCGGCCACTGCAGGACACCACTGCCACACACACCACCTCAACCACAGGGAGACAACTGAGTATTAAAGGACATCTTTCTGGGACATAACATATTTTATCATATAAATTACACATAGATAGGAGGAATAAGCTCTAGTGTTCTATAGCACTGTAGGATGACCATAGTTAACAATAATATATAGTTTCAAACAATTAGAAGGTGGTTAGTGAATGTTTCCAATACAAAGAAATCATAACTGTTTGAGAAATAATTAGCATATTAAATAAACATGCTAATTACCCTGATCTGATGACTACACACAATACGTATCAAAACATCATTATGTAGGTTTTGAATACGTACAATTATTATTTTTCAATTTAAAAAAAATTTTAAAAAGAAAATCAATCCTTAAAATAATCTATTACAGCAGTGGTGCTAGGAAGATGATCATGAACCAAAAATTCTAACTACTTTAAAAAAATAAAGAAAAAAAGAAAATAAATTTCAAAGAATCCACAAAATCTTGAAAAAAAAATAGCATTTCTAAATACTTCACATTTTCTTTTTTCTTCATCTTACCCCTAACAAGTATTATTGAAAATTCTTTTCAATTTCTAGGATAGAATTTAAACAAATGCATATGATTGACCGTTACTGCTAAAGACACTAAAGATTTTCATCAAACAGTTGTCATCACCATAACAGTCTCCTTCTATACAGTCAATTAGCACCTTCTTACCAGAGCCCAGCAGAGCACACGTTTCAAAGGGGACCCTGAATTTCAAAGCCACCAAGAAGTCATGTATACAACTCTTTATAGGAGAAAAAAAAAAACCCACTGGGAATGTTTCCACTTTAGGTTGTTTTTTCAGTTATGCTTTAATGTCATTGAAACATCAAAAGATCATCAAAAATGTAAGAATGTTCTCGAAAGCCTTCCACAAGAGAATTTCATTTTATAAAAATAATTATACTCACATATATTTATATCTGTGGTCCTAGTTTTTAAAATATGAGTTTGGCTGTTTCGTTCCTTCACCAAATATTAGCTGAGTGCTCTTTCTAAGAGCTGGAGATAGAATAGTCACCAAAGGAGTTAATATCCCTGCTCTCGGAGGGCTTATAGTCTAGTGAGGCAGAGACAGACAGACAAATAAACAAATCAATATAGAGTATCTCAGGTGGTGTCAGGTTCTAGGAAGGAAAAGAAAGCAGGGTAAATTAGGGGACAGCTAGTGACAGGAGGGATGCTGTGTTATCTCTGGTAGGGAGACAGGGTCTCTCTCATAAAGTGTCATCTGAGCTGAAACATAAAGAAAAATGGCACTAGGGAAGCAAGGATCTGAGCTAGGGGAGTGTTCTGGGCAGGGGGAACAGTAAGTGCAAAGGCCCTGGGGGGAGCTTTCTTGGAAAGGTTGAGTAAAGCAAGGAGACCAGTATGGTGGGAGTGAACGGGAGTACTGGGAATGGTAGGAAATGACTTCAGAGCAGATGCCAGAGCCCAAGATTGGACGCAGGTCTTGTATGCCATGGTATGGATTTGGGTTACATTCAGAATGAAATGGTAGAAGGGTGACTTGATCTGACTGAGGTTTCAAGAAGATCATTCCAGCTGCCAGATGGAGAACAGACCAGGGCAGGAGGTGGGCAGGGCACGGAGTGGCCAAGGCAAAGACAAGGATCCCAGTCAGCAGGTGATTGTGATCTAAATGAGAGGTGGCACAAGCTGACACAGGGCTGGCCACAGTGGAGATGGGGACAAGCAGTCAGACTCTGGATATTTTTGTCACGGTAGAGCTGACAAGATTCGCCAATGGATTGGATGTGGGTGAGAGTAAAAGACAAGAGTTGAGGATGACTGCAAAGGGTTTGACTTCAGCACCTGGAAAGTTGCAGCTGCCTCTTAGCAAACAGGGAACCCCGGGGGGAAAGTAGCAGATTTCTGGAAGGAAGGTGGGGAGTAGGGAGTGGGGAGGTGGTTTTGAACTTATTTGGTCTGGTATGTCACTAATCATTTGAATATAGACACATGGTGCCAATTGGTAGACTGTGCTTTGTTTCACTTAAATAAAATTAGCATATTCCCATGTATCCTAAAATCTTTTCAAATTACCATAGATGTCTTGTGGATACACCATTACTTGTGTTTATGTTATAAAAGTTACTGATGCATCTTTACTTTTGCTTCCTGCCTCAATATCTGTTTTCTAAAATAGGATATGTCCCTAAAGACAGAGCATCTTGGCCTCATAACAGATGTCCGAGAATGACAGATATTTATAAATGACTCCAAAGAGTCAACTCTTTCATACAAGGCATTATTTGAGTCACTGAGCCATCCCTGCCTGCCAAAAATCTCCTCCTGCCACCTCCTAGAGTCTAAAATTTCCCCATTTAAAAAAATTTAATTATTCCCTCATAACCACGTGTTACTAAAATTCTAGTATAAATGCAAGAAGTATACCTTCTTCCAATGGAGATATTTTCTCATTCACTTTGGCTTAGTATAGGGTCTTTTGCCAGAAATATCTTTTTTTGGGGGGGAGGGACATAGTCTTGCTCTGTTGCCCGGGCTAGAGTGCCGTGGTGTCAGCCCAGCTCACAGCAACCTCAAACTCCCGGGCTCAAGTGATCCTTCTGTCTCAGCCCCCCTAGTAGCTGGGACTACAGGCGCAGGCCACCACACCGGGCTAAGTTTTTCTATTTTTAGTAGAGACGGGGGTCTCACTTTTGCTCAGGCTGGTCTCGAACTCCTGAGCTCAAGCAATCCTCCCACCTCGGCCTGCTAGAAATAATTTAGAAAAAAAGAAGGAACGTGGGCTTGAGAAGAGAAAAAGGTGATAAACCAACAGCAGATGTTCAAATGGAGGCGTCAAGTAGGCAATTAGAGTTCAGTGGAGAAGGCTGCACTGGAGATAATTTGGAAGTCATCATCTGAGTCAGCGATCAGGGTTTTTATAGCCTTGGAGGAGAGAAAGCAATGAAACGAGTGGTCCTGGGCATAGTCTGCTGGTACAGAGGGAGCCGAGGCCTCCAAGAAAGGATGTCTCTGAATTCTCTGTCTCTACAGATTCATCCAAGACCTAATCACAGACTGGGAGGATGCCTTGCAAATTGATCTCCAGGGCAGCTTTCTTTGAACTCTCATTGCCTACTTGACACCTCCATTTTCACATCTCAGTGACATATCACTGCTGTGCTCTGTCCTATCAGAAACACTTTCTCCCAAAGCCCCTAGGCCTAGTTAACTTCCATCAGCATTCACATCTCAATGCAAACAAACATCCCTTCCTAGAAAAAGGCTTCCCTGACTGCAGGGACTGCTGGAATCGCCCTGTTACTGCAGCTCCATTCTATCCTCTCCTAGTACCAATTCTACTCATAATTATATATTATTTGCGTAAGTCTCTGCTAAATGCCAGCCCTGCCCCCAACTCTAAGCCCCTCACAGCGGATGCATGTCTCTTTTGCTCACTGCTGTGTGCATTGCCAGATCCAAGCTCTTGGCTGGTGCACAAAGAGCACTCAGTAAACATTTGGTGAATACACAAATGAATGCCACATGGGTGTGTACAGACATAAAGTAAAGCGTCATTCATGAAGCAAAGCCTCTGTGGCACCTTGCATTTGGGAGAGACGTCTACTCCAATATGCTGAACCGAGTAATGTTTGAGCTTTGATCATATAGTGGTTAGTACTCTGGGTGGTGAGTAATGTTTGATAAGGTTGATCAAAATTAGTTCCTGTATTTGCTTTGGGTTTTATTTATCTCATCAAGCATCAACTTTATTCTGTACCTCTAGAACCACGGAGGGCACTGAAGGGAGAAATCAGTAACCCCAACACCAAAAAAAAAAAAAAAATCAGGAAGTTCCCAAACCCTTTGTTAGTAAACCAGATGCAAAAAGGGGAGATCTCGTGTATTTTATCCACAAGAAAGCAAAAGGAGTTTATAATTATTTCATTAGACTTACAGAGAAAGGAAACCCTTAAAAACTTTCTACTGGCCGGGCGCGGTGGCTCACGCCTGTAATCCTAGCTCTCTGGGAGGCCGAGGCGGGCGGATTGTTTGAGCTCAGGAGTTTGAAACCAGCCTGAGCAAGAGCGAGACCCCATCTCTACTAAAGTTAGAAAGAAATTAATTGGACAACGAAAAATATATAGAAAAAAAAATTAGCCAGTCATGGTGGCACATGCCTATAGTCCCAGCTACTCGGGAGGCTGAGGCAGGAGGATCACTTGAGCCCAGGAGTTTGAGGTTGCTGTGAGCTAGGATGACGCCACGGCACTCTAGCCCGGGCAACACAGTGAGACTCTGTCTCAAAAAAAAAAAAACTTTCTACCAAGCTAGGGCCAGTCCCAATTTGTAATTCAAGGTGCATAGAATATCATTGATTTTATTCTCATTAATGTTTTGTTGTAAAGAACACAAAAAAACAATTACACTATTACAAAAGCTTTCATAGTTTCAGCATCTCCTCAGTCACACATTACTTTTTTTACCCAAAGGTGTTAAGTTGCTCAACCTCAAAATTTCCTGCCTTCTGGATTTCAGCAAAATGATATTTGTGGTTGACCTTTTGCTCTCATAGGCTTCAGTCCTCTCCCCCTCCCTGTGGCACTAAAATGTAGCTACAACGGGGAAGCGCGACACCTTAGTCTTAACCTTTAATGACAGCTTTATAAGCAGGATTAGTTTAACATCCTAAAGAAATTCACTAAAAGTTCTAGACCTAATCCATCAGCCTGGATGAAGAAAACAGGAGAAGGTACAGGAAAAGAGTGGGATATAAAATAGAAGATTATTAATAATCAACTGTATTTTCCATTAAAAAAAAAAAAACTCTCAGATCCCAAGTGTTAAACCTAATATCTTTTTGGCAATATCTAACTCTGCATATTATATCAATATTTAAACACACACTAATTCATTGTCACCTCTTAGCCACACTAATATTACTGCAAGATCGATTTATTTTACCTTAATGGAAATCAGATTTAAACTACGCAGAACCCAAGTTTCCACTAGGACTGTGCACACCCATCACATGTAACCCCGTGCAACAGACTCATATAGCAAATCCCGAGACACTTTCGTCGTTACAGATCCAGTTGTAGTGACAATGGTGAAGTAAGACGGGAATAAAACACAACATGCAAAAATGCAAATTAGTAGTTTTTTTTTTTTAAAAAAAAGACTATTAACTTTCTAAACTTAGTTTTAAATTCTGAAATACACCCAAGCTAGATGTTTGTGCAAAGGTGAAGAAAATGTTAAAGGCACTCTTGTGACACATTTTAAAAAATGAATCAATTTTCTTTGTAAGTGCTTAATGTTTGATACCTCCTTCATCAGACGGTCTGGTTACCTCACTGCAGCATGAAAAACTAGGGTAAATCTCGGAGATTTCTGACTTGTCATCTCCCACACCGGTACCAAAAGTACTGCTGGAATGAGATCGAGACCGGTGTCTCCTAAAGTGACTCGCCTTTTCTATAGTGGAGGGAAAATATTCATACTTGTGATTAAGGGACTCAAAAAACAGAAGAAACAGATTACTTAAAAGCTTAACAGGGAAGAAAATCAATTTTTTAGTAAATAATAATCCAAAATCTCAGCTATTACAAAGTTCTAGTCACTTACTCCCAAACTTTACCATGCATTGCATCAACCACATAAATGACTTAAAAGTCACCTATACTCATTTTAAATCTAGATTCTAAAGGAGAGCTAAGCACTGGGAAATTGACAAGAACTAAGAAAACACAGGCAAACTAATACATTTCCATTGAATATAACGCCTGGTTATAAGTAATTCATTTCAAGTATTACCAGGTACACAGTATTTGTTGCTTTTCCTTTATTTTTAGAAAATTAAATGACATAGTTTGGCTAACTTATGTGGATCAAATTGACTATAAAAATACCAAAATCCCTACTTTGCCTTGGGTATTCAATTTTATTAACATCAACAATTAATGAGTAGAGTAGAAATCAGAAAATGGAGCAAGACCTAAATGATATATCTATTTATATTGTTTAAAAAACTGCATACTGTCAAAGAAAGTCTGAAATGTCAAATCGAGCTATCACTATACACAAATCATTCATATTTTGCTTTTAATTATAAACATAGAGTCTAAGGTCAAATAATCTTCCTATATAAACTATTCACGTTACATGATCTAAAAACTCAGGGATCAAAAAAATTAATAAAAAAAATAAAATAAAAATTCAGAGATCAATTTTAAGGATACTTGTATGATGCTCTATAGAAAACCTTTCTACTCTCCTGTATATAATTCTTTAAATCTACCTTGAAAATACTGTAACAGTGTATTTCACGAAACCAATCTTTTTGTCTCAGCAGTTTATCGCAATACAAATAACCACATTTGTAAATTCAGAAAGCCTATAAAATCATATTCGCTGATAAAAATCTTTTTTAAATGAATCTACAACAAACTCGTCTAGGGTATATTAAAAAGTCTTTTTGTAAGTTTTATTTTCCTAAACGATGAATGGTATTTTAAAGCAGCATAGCACTTTTTTGGTTTCTCGAATTTTCAACTTTAAAACTACATTACACAGTTGGCGTGATGAACCTCTCGAGTTCATAGCAGCTTCGCTTTCAGGAAAAACCACAACAGGGAAGAACTCAAAATGTCAGCAGTACCGGAGAGCATGTGCAGACTTCTAGACTGAATATTGTCTTCCAAGGGATCGATGTCGAAGATGGAGCCAGGATCTGTGCGCCAAACTTTGAGGTCTTTTACCAAAAGGAAGAAATCGACACATCAAGAAGGAATTTAAAAAAAAAAAAAAAGCCAGCACAAAAAAGAGTTAAGTAAAGCATACATGTGACATGCAAACCCACTGTGCTGCAGATTTCAGAAGGGAGTGAAAGGATATTCGCTTTCATGAGTACCTGTTAAGAAAATTTCATAATCAGATTAAAGTCTCCTGATCTATTCTTGATAGAACGGCCCTGTCTGGCCTTGCTGAAGTACCTGTGACTCACCACCCAGCGCACACGCACAGGAGGCAACTACGTGTGGCCCCCAGGGACCCCCTGAACTTCCAACCACTCATGTTGAAACAGGCAAAATGTTTGATTCAAGTTCCTTATTAAGGACATGTGACTAGTTCGGACACGTGAGTAATACATAGGAAATGATTGAGAGGTTTTGTTTAAAAAAGAAAAAAAGCAAAACAATCAGAAAACTTCTCTCCCTATAACAGAAACAAATATTTGAAATGTAGAGAAGTGGCAAGCCCAGTTTTCGTTCTGAGTCTGTGAGTACAAGCTAATAAATATGATACACTTATTCGAAAAGTGTTATGAGCAAGGCGCCCAGCGAGGAACAACGAGGAATGGAAAGAGAAATCAGAAGAGCTTCCTGCTCTCAGTGGACCCCCTGCTACAGTCAGTGATCAGACTGTGTGAGCCAATTTCTCCTCGTCCTATTTTAGTTGGAGGCAAAATCCAAATCTAATAACTTCCAAGTTTACTGTTCTCTCCAACTAACAGGTATCAGGTCCTACAATGAGCTGTGTCGCGTTGGACCAACATCTGGAAAATAAGACCCTAGTTATGGACATATGGCACAAATGGAGCCGGAGCAAAAACAATCGATTTATAAACTGGAAACGAAGATTTGCTGGTCTTTTTTTAATTAATATTATGTAGTGCTTACCATATGCCAGGCACTATTCTCATTTATAACCTAACTCATTTAAGCTTCAAGCACATTAAAATTGGTACTATTATTATCCCCATTTTATAGATGAGGAGACTAAGGCACAGAGAGATTGAGTAGCTTGGCCAAGGTTACATAAGTAAGTAGCAGAGCTTCCAACAAAAATAAAAAAACAGCACAACTTGGCTCAGTCTGAATTACGTAGAAAATTTCTAAACTTGTATTTCCACACCTGGTACGGAAGCTGGCTCATTAGAAAGTGTGATGTTTGTTGAACGTACTTTATTTTGTGTTTTCATAGGCAAGTGCTCAATGGAAAACAGTTTCTCTCAATAAGAAGAAATAAATTGACTTCTGGGTTGCCTAGTAAGTAAATAATTTAGAGTCATACATCTTATATTTTTAAAAAATAATAATTTCTATCTCGAAGGTTCTGAGTAATGACTTATGAGAACCCAAGGTCTAGACAGTTTCATGGTTTTTAAGCAATGACCTCACCATCATCCCCGGCCCCTGCTCTGTGTAGGACTTGGAGTAAGCTGCACAGACTTCAGTAGTTTCATCCTAAAGGAGACGAATCAGACCCCTGCACTATCTTCATGAGATGTTAGCACAAAACAATGAAGCTCTCTCATTCTGTGTTACTTTTAATGAAAACATCACAACTCATCCATCCATCTTAATGTGATCCTTTTAAGTAATCAACTTGG
The DNA here is from genome assembly GCF_000956105.1 of Propithecus coquereli. Classification (NCBI taxonomy): domain Eukaryota; kingdom Metazoa; phylum Chordata; class Mammalia; order Primates; family Indriidae; genus Propithecus; species Propithecus coquereli. The sequence goes on from NW_012134192.1 coordinate 1,541,993, forward strand.
GCAAGATCCACAAAGCTATCTATTGCCTACAAATATGTTCAGAATCCTTCTTCGGAGAATACTTTCAGAGTCACTTTAGTGTTGATAAAATCACCCAAGTCACTTAGTGCCCTGACTTTGGTACCCTTGCTTTGTGCTAATATATTATCCTGTCAAATATATGCTTTCCCCACCTAACTCACCTCTAAATGGCCTTTCACTAGTACCAAAAAACAAGCTCTTACTTTTAAAGATGAAGAAGATCTAACACTGAGATTACCGAGAGGCATATACCATGGTGACCAAACATAGTCTTTGAGCTACCTAACTGGACTCCATAATTCAGAGGCTAACTGCTCTGAAGGAGACAATGGTCTTGAGTTGTTGATATATATTGAAAAATCAATAACTTTCCTTCCTAACCCTCCCTTATACTTTAGTATGATCTTTGCTGATATCTCAGCCATCATCCAACAAATATCCTCCTAGGATTTCCCCTGACTATGAGGAACGGACAGCAGGAAGAGAAGGTTGCTCTCTTAATTATGGCACTTTCAGATGGCTCTTAATTATCCCAGTTCAGAAATAATATTCCAAAAATATGAGCTATTAGTATTATGGAATACCATCCAAGTCTCCCTCGCACGCCTACTTGTGATAAAAGGACTTAAATATAACATGGTTATTTCTGTCACCCATGCATACGATATCTACAGAATGACACACTGATTAAGAACACACACTAAAGGGAAGCAAAATAATCATTCAACCACTGTGATCACCCGTGTCTGGGCTGCTTCTTTGTTTAACAAGTAGGAACATTCTTAAGACCAGAACCCTATTAAAGACAGAGAACGTCCAACAATAGAAAGAATTTGAGCCGATATCTGGCGAATGCCAGGAATCCCATTCCATATGGTACAAGAACAACGTTGTACCTGTGGTCCATTTTAAACTGGGCACCACATCCAACAGGTGAGGAGAAGTCAGATGAGTAAAGAGGCTAACTCAAAAGCTAAAGCAAGCACAGTATTTTTGTGCACAGCCGCCGAGACAGACCGCCAGCTTACCAACAATGATCCCAGGTCTCCGGTCCATCTCCACGACGTGAGGATGGACGCCTTTATAGGCAGCATCGCTGACAACCTGGGTGTTCTTCCTCACTCGCTCTGTCACGGGATCATCCACGACAGGTGTGAAGCCCCTCCCCTTTGTCTTTTCAAAATCTTCGTGGTATTTTACCTGAAAAAGGAAAAACAATATTAACTCACACTGAAATTTGCTGATTGTTTGTTACATATCTCACAAAATTTTGATAAGAAGACAGCTGTCACTACACTGGCTGCATCTATGAATAGATTATTTTCTTCATATATTTATCTTTTCCAACTGTTCCAAAAATAATGTCCAAAACTTCAGCTTCTTAGCATAAAAAATCAGCACTGATATTTTTATAATGTTTTTAATCATATGGTTAGCACCTCTTTTAAGCTATATATAAAACTGTATATCAGTAAGAAGTTGTAAAAGATAAATATTTTTAAATTCTGTTTACTTCCTAAAATATACTGACTTAACTACAAATTTAATTTTCTACCCTTTAACCTTCAATATGCAATAAAGTGATAACTATTTCCATATAATCATTCAAGAAAATGTTATTTAAAATTATATGAAGAGAAATTATGGATGATATATACAATTTTTGTATATAATTACAAAAACATTAAATATATACTTCAAAACATATTTTTTTTCACATTCTCTGAAATTGAGTCTGGATGATAATTGCACAACTCTGTACATGACGCTAAAAACCACGGAATCGAACACTTTAAATGGGTAAACTTTATGGTAGGTAAATTATATCTCATGAAACAGCGTTTAAAAACATACTTTATCCACATTCTTTATGACACGCAAACAGACCAAACTCCATCTTAAAATTAATTGGAAAGCAGTTTAGATAAATGTCTTTCACACAGTACATTTATAGTAGTCACGTTAGAAATAAAAACACACCAAAAAAAGTCACTGAGAAAAATTATTTTATTAGGCTAAATATTTCCATTACATTTCA
>NW_012134192.1:1544771-1566624 GCF_000956105.1 Propithecus coquereli
AATTTATGTTAAATACACTCAGCATCCCTGGAGAGAAATGTCACTAGAGAGCTATAAATTATGAAGCCCAAATGTTGACCGTCAGGCACAGAGCTCTCCAAGGTGCGTTAGGAACAGGGTCCGTGTTCTTGACAGCTGACCATCCAAACGGTGCCATTTGTCAACCTGATTACGTGTAAGATTCAGATATCACTTACAGAGGACCCGAGGGCATATATGCAATGCAGAACCGAAGCCCTGATATTCACTAAGAGGAAGGCACCCTGTCCAAATGGGACACCAATATGCACTATGGGACCTAAATGAGTAACTGAATTCTATATTAAATGTATTTAAAGATTTTTTTCTCTATATATCCTTACTTGGCAGTAATGACTCATTTCCTACTTTGTTTTGCAGAGAGCATTTAACAACCCACGTTCAATGAGATACATCAGTAAAACGACAATTGTTCAATTCATGCATCAAAGACTTTATCACTTTCAAAAACACTGGTGAAAACAACAGGAACCATTGTTTAAATGAATATAATATAATGTATAACTAAGCAATCTAATGAAGGAGAATGTAAATTTATACAGTGGCAGTTTTCAGATGTCATCCGAAATAACACACGTACTTATTAGAAATATCACAAATATTTAAAACAGGACTGCAAGCAGGTAATAAAGGACACATCCTTTGTGATCGTCCAAAATGAATAAAACCACTTGCCGAGCTAATATTTTCTTGATTCTTCTTGACTCTTTCCATTTCAGGAGTTACACTTAACGCGGTAGCTCTTCCCGGCTGACCTTTATAATAGACCTATCATTTCAGGGAACAAAAAATAGAGTACTATGAATCGATTCAACCCATTAAGAGTCTCATGCTATTTATTTTAATGAGTTAAGCAAGGAAGGTAAACTATTAAAAAAAAGGATACTATCAGAGGTCTAGTCTTATTAAAATGCTGGCATCTTAAATCAATGTATTTCATTCCATCGCATAGGAGGGTATATGTGTCCAAATCACTGTGGATGTATTAAAATATATACGCATGCCATCAATAAAGCTGTAATAAGCACTTAATCACAAAGGAATATGAGATGAAATGTCTTCATGACTATTACTTAAAGATACTTCTGCCCATACAGAATGATAGTACACCATTATGATTTCTTAGGAATTAACTTTGGCAGAACTTTTATAAGGATTCGTGTAAATACATGTCTGTGGACATTGATGAAAAGGCCAGTGTGCTTCTCGCTGCCCACTTCTCTTTCTCAATAAATATGTTCCTTTTTGAGAGTAAGGGAGTCACGTCAAGTGTGACTCTCAATATATCGGGAAAAGACGAACATTTCTAAAATACAGTTGTTGGGAAAAGTATCAAACGACAACCTGCCTTTGCTTTATAAACTGGCTAAATGATTTTAAAAGTCTGAAGAATAAAAGATTTCTTTGAACGTAATAGATTTCCAAATTTCCTCTTCCGAGGAACCCAATCTATATGTTAATGACTTTAAAAAAGGATTGTCTCCGTGAAGTGCATCTGTGAATCGTATCAACCACGGGGAATTAGAGCAGGCCACGAGTTGGTGTCTAAGTAAAAACTGCCAGCCCCTTATCAAGTGCCCCTAAAATGGCCCTGTCCCATATGACATATTCAGCCATGCATACTTTTATCATTTCTTCCCGGACATTGCCCCCAAAATAGAGTAATAATCGCTGGGAGGAGAAGAAGGCTGGGAGGAGGCCCACAGACAAGAACACATGCAAGCAGGAAAAGGAATGGATTTGTAGTGGGGCCAAGATGCAAGAAGCTACAACTGCTTCCCTCCGGGGAACTACAGCACCTATCAGCGTGAAGACAAGATAAGAGGGATACACACAACCTGTCGGAAAAAAAATCACCCTGGTCACCGGGAACCCTGACATGGGGAATGCCTGAGTGTATCCACAATAACTAAGACCCTAAAGCGTTTCAATAAATTGTTATTTCACTGAGAGCAGAATATGAACTCGAAGTTACGAAAATTCTGTGAATGCAATCCCTCCATTGACATGTTGACAATATGTTTGATGTAAGAAAAAAGTTACTGAGATGACCACACATTGCTGATGTTCTTCTGGTTTTCCTTCACCCTCTTCAGCTCTGGTGGATCAGAAATTGCAGTTGCCTGTTTAATCTCTCCCTTATATTTTACCTGTGGAGGATAAAGAAGAATTTTAATAGTTAGCAGACTGGGCCCCACCTAAACATCACAGAGGATGAGGCTCGAAATTAACCCTTTCTTTTTACACGTTTTCCACGGTAGAGCTGTGTCAACCTTCCTGTTCATGCCTGTTCATTCCGACTGGTCTGACTTAGCAAGCACAAGATGTTGGTTGTGTTATTTCAAAATCAGTCTTCAATAAATACTTAGCTGTTCAATGGCAAAATTAACTGTAAATTCCATGAATAAAAGGACTGGAAATATAAGGGAACGTGCTTTAAAAGAAACACCAGAATGAAGTCATTACAAGAGAACTACAGTGAAGTCGACGATGCAGCAGCCTAGGAAGGTCTTTGACTCTCTTTCCATAGAAGCTGAAGCTCTCTGACTCCCACCACCTCCCAGGGACATCCCAAGGACAAATAATTTCAAGCCCGAAAATCTCCTCCACCTAGGAGAACTCACTCTTGAATTTTAAAGCTTTTCAAAATTACCTGGTTTGGAAGAAGCAGCCTATCATTTATATTGATCAAAGTTCCCCAAAGGGGTCACAACACGGAAAAAGTAACTATTTGGGGGACCTCAGAAAGGGACTTCTGAATTTTAGGAGGCCTGGGTTCAAATTCCAGCTCTGCCCTTACCAGCCGTGGGTCCCCAGCATATCCTCTGATCTCTCCAAGACTCAGTTTCCCCAAATATACCAACCAGAGAAATGAACTGTGCTGACTTCATGGGTTCACGTAAAACATTAGCACAGGGGCCAACACACAGTAGAGGTGCCTGATCACTGTTAACTATGATTGCTTTATTTGCAGCAGATTAGTAAATGATTGAAGGATGTTTTCCATCTTATTTATAAGGTTCCTCATCTTGATGCTATCATGTCAAACCAGGTCTTCTTTTGCCCTGTTCCAATAGATAATTTTTCCTTCCCAGTTTGACGACAGACCCACTATTCCCCAGGTCCTTACCTGGATTTATTTTTAGAGATTTGCCAACTGAACTATGAGGTGCATGAGGAGAGGAATTGGGTCTTAGCCATCTCTGTGTCTCAGTGCCCAGGACAATGCCCGGCACATTCAGGTGCTTAATGAAGATCTCTTGCATAAGCAAACATGGCTAAAGGACAGCAACACAGTCCCAAGCTTCCTGGACACACAGTTCATGCCCTTTGATAGATAAACATGCAAAAAGCATACAAATATGTGAAGGGTTTAGAGCTTTTGAAAGGGCATGTTAAAAGATAAAGATGCGTGATGTTTGATAAAATATAAAAGGAAACAGGAACAACTTGCCGCACTCAGCTGCTCCTGGTTTCTCCTCGCTCTCTCTGTCTCTGGGGTCACGCTTACCGGAGTGGCCTTGTAACTTTGTTCTTTGTACTGGAGCTGGGAGGCAAGAAGACAGACAGTTTGGGATTATGGGGAATGAAAGTGTCCCAAAGTGTTGGTGCAAATTAAAAGAAACATCACATGGCTACACAACATTCATTAGTAAAATTTCCATTAGGATTTTATAGTGAAATGTATTGCTAATAGACTTCATCTTCCTAGTGGTCCCAGTCTCTGACCTTTGCTTTGTCAAATGTTTTAAGTTAGATCTCTCATTGTTATTCTTCAGGTTGTATTATTTATTGGTGGCCTCTCTGATTTGATCTAATATGAATTATCCCTTCTGTGAATTCATTTTTTTTCAAAGCACTAAAGTGATGTTTATCAAATCACCATTTTATATGAAAAATAATAATTCTGCATGCTTATCATTTGCTAAAGAGGGTCAAATGCTATACCTGCTCTTTAGTGATAGACTATCACTATATAACCTCAAAGCGTCGCTCCCTATGAAGTTCTGACCTTGGAACCCTTGCCTCTGACCAAGCCCTAGGAAAATTTTCCTGGCTTACTGTGCAGAGATGCTCTTTCTTAGCTGAGGGGTCAGATTCCCCTGTTTGTGGTCAGCTTTCCCAACAATTTCACACCACCCCAAGAAATAAGTGAGTATCGACACAGAGAAACAGAATGGCATGACCATCAAATTAATTTTCGACAGGCAAAAGTAGAGCTGGGGGTTAAGTTCCCATTATAAGAAACTCCACAGGGACAGTCTTAATGATTTTCTGAAGCTTAAATTTAGCATTAGGGAATTTTCTTTCACAAGAAATCACAAGCCTTGTGGGGCCTGCTGATAAAATGGACTTGAGATGCAGCCTCTCAGTAGTGAACACGCAAGTGAAGAGAAATTGATAAGCCTGGGAAAAAAATGAAACAGGATTAGGCTCTTTCCAATCTGACCTCTTTCTTCAATGTGCAACGTTCGTGCACGGCAGTATGTAGTTTGGGGGTTTAGGCGGGTCCTTGCAACTGGGATGACTGAGTTAACGTGAAGAAATTTTCAGTTTAATCTCTATTGATGGCAAGATTCAAGGAAAGATTACTCTGTATAAAGCTCAGAGGGAAAAAGTCTGAATAGTAGATTAGTATTACTGATGGAGAGAAACTGTTACAGCCAACTTCTAGTGGATGTAAGTTCAGGAACAATTTGGTAGGGAGAATTTTCATGTCTTGCATTCATCATTCGCAGACATGCTATATGCCTCACAGGCAGTATCTTTTTAATACCCTAATCCCTCTTATAGATAGCACTTTCCATTTGTCATACTAGAGATATACTATAAATAAGACCTATGTTGTTATAGTATTACTTTTTCATTAAATTAACTATTTTTTCAAATAAAGTTATTTTAAGAAAGTACTATGTCTCTACCCAAATTGAAGACTAGTAACCCTTCTTTAAGAAGAAGGTAAACATTTAAACAATTTAATCATAGTCAAGGACTGACCACTGATGGACCACGTAACTGTATTCTTGAATGCCACAGTGGTATGTGAATCACACTTCAGGGACACTGTGGGACTCCATACTACTTCTTTACGATCTGTACTCCCCTCTCCATCATCATTCTCCTGCCATCTTTTACCCCAACTATTAATATTTATCACACTAAACCTTCTCTTTCTTGAACAGGCCTTGGATTTCGAATATATTTTATTTGCTCTGCCAGGAATACCCTTCCTCACAAAATCCACCCAAACCTTTACTGATTCTCTAAGATCTAACTCCAACATTTCTCCTTCCCCAAGGCTATTTCTTTCTCCCACTGCATAGACATCCTTTTCTGCATTCCTATAGCACTTTGCAAAAGGTATTATTATTTATGATTAAATGAGATAATAGATGCAAAGTACTCAGAAAGCATAGTAAGCACCCAAGAAGTATTAATTATTGTTACAGCACTTACTGCATAATAGCTATGTACTCCTAGTCCGTTTCTTCTGGAGATCTTGAGAATACGCATAGCCCTTGAGCTTACAGTATATCTTACTCATCTTTGAAATCCCCCAAGAACAAGAAAAGAGTAGACATTCAATAACATGTTTCCTTAATAAACAAATGCACGTGAAGCACTGGGCTCGGCGTGATGGAGGATATACAGGTGTGTAAAGTGTTGTCTTCGCTTTTAAGGAACTGACTCTCTTGCAATGGTATTCACTGTAACAGGATTTTACCTGTATAGGTATCATGCTCTCATTATATATTGGTATACAATAAAATAGAAAAAAAATACTTAAGGAAATATGATCACATTGCTGATGTTCTTTTGGTTTTCTTTAACTCTCTTTAGCTCCGGAGGATCAGAAATGGCTGTTGCATGTTTAATCTCTTCTTTGTATTTCACCTGCATAATTTATAAGAATATAATGTTAATTTCATCCTAAACAAGGCTTAAAAATAGTTAAGAATTCTTCATTTGTAACTATTGCATAATGGATGTTTTTAATTCCAACATGACTTTTCCTTCATTGGGAACACAATTTCTCATTTTATCTGATATTTTCGGGATTCTTTTATCCTAAAGTACAAATAAGATCATATCTATTCATGTATCCGCCACTGTAGAAATTTTTTAATTAAAATAAGCAGTATTGCTTATGAAAATAAATTTTATCATTAGGCAGATGCAGAAAAAAAACCTTGGAAATTATCTTAAATAATACAATAATTTATTATTTTATATCGAAAAAGCAGTTTCTATCTATTAATATGATAATTAAAATTTAACGTGTACTTAAAGGCAAAAGTTAAATTGCATTAGTCACATAGTCTTGGGAACACTACTTGTCTGAGTGAGAGAACACAAATAATTCAGAATAAGGAAAAAAAAATAAAGTGAGCACAATAAAAGAAGAGAAAAAGGGAGGTGGAGAGAAGCATACTAGAAGTATAGACCACTGTGTCCAGTTCACTGGAAGACAGGTCAGTACCAGAAAGTCAGGAGGTGTCTTCTGCTTACACAATCACGTTATGAGAAGCCCACCTTTGTCCCTTGCACCCACTTCATTCAAAAGCTCCCCCTTCAAATCTACTTAGAGGAAAATCAACAGGGTAGGTAGTAATACCAGCACACAGTTAGGCCTGGGACAAGAACAGCTCTTTGAACTTAACAAAATGATTAGTGATGCTATCACTTCAGGTGGTATTTTACTGTGTCTAAAATTCATGGAAGACTGGATTTGAGAAAAAGGATGCATATATATATATATATATATGGAAGCAGAGGCTCTTCTTGAGAGGCCTATGTTGAAATCTTGCAAAGACTTAAATCTACACAAAACATGTCTCAGAAATCACTTGACAATGTCTAAAATGAAGGCTGACATGCATGCTGTCATAAAGAAACAGTACTTAAATATCTCAGCTATCATCGATGTCTTAGTACCTGCGGATATAATACGTCTAACAAAGCCACTGTGAGTCCAGACCCAGAACAGTTAAATGGAAAGTTCGCAGAGAAAGGCTACCTCTAAATAAAATTCAAAAATAGTTCTTAAAACAGAGAGCTAATAGCTAAAAGGCTTGTACTCTGGAGGTGGAAATGTCGAGATCTTTAAATGTTAGAGAATCGTATCTTGGTTTGACAGATCTAGCTAATCTGGAAAGGGCAACTTCCCATTTGAATACTAAGCAGGAGTTTATGGCCCGACCTCATGGAGATAGGGAGCTATGTATTTATGGTTTGCTAGAGGAGGTCGTGGGATGCTGGGAGAAGAAATGATGTACTGTTCTACTTTGTGTGATTTTCCTCGGGTGAGAAGCTAAACACGATTAAAGATGAACGTTTTTGTTTTTCATATGACTCTAAACTAATCAAAATGGCACGGTCATTTCACTGTAGGCTATAGAACCGCCCTCCACAGAGCATTTATAATATTATAGCACAGTACATCGATGGGTACATTTCAAATAGCATCATTCGAAAGTGATGGAAACAAACGTTGTCTACTTCTCTCCTAACCTAATTTCTCCACCAGACCTGAGTGCTCCCTGACACAGGCTCTCGCCATGGCAGGTGAGAGGGACGCATTCACACATCCTCATCCACACTTCCGGCCTAGGTCCTTCTTCTGCTTTCTTCGGGAGATGGCTTCATTCACGCTAGAGAGATTTTATTGTGCTAGTATTCTGCATATTTCTTATAATTTCATTCTGAAGTCGTTTTTCTACTGATTCCCTTGCCTTTCCTACACAGTCTCCACAAATGCCAGCACATGCTCATACTCTCAAGATGCTGTAGAGCTTTCGGGGTTACCCACAGATGAGTCTCATCAAAGCAGTTCTCCTTGGGTTACCTAAAGTTCTGGAAGTTACTGTTTCCAAAGGTGAAGGTGAAGGGGTAAGTCAGAGAAGGGGATTTAAGGAAAGAACCCTTTTTATTTCCTCAATAAGAAACTGAATATACTAAATACACATGGCAGAATACCTGTTGGGAAGAAGGGCAACGATCCATTGCACGTGGCAAGCACTGAATGGAAAATATTTTTACCTGTAACATGAAGCACCTCCCCTACCCTTTCCTCCAGTGCAAAGGTAACTGGAGAATAACTTATTTTACAATCATAGTGAACGTGTGTGATTTTCTTTGTTGTAAGAAGTAGGGGGTAAATGGGTCTAGAAAACAGAAATATGCACAGAAATGTGTCTGAGAGAAAGTTCAGAAATGTGACTGACATGGGATAAAAATAAACTGACACTATTTTCTTTTTCAAATCTAAACCTCTGCTGAAGCCACCAAATAAATGTTCCGCGGCCTTGTATCATTCTATCAAGGTAAAATATCTTTCCTCCAAGTTGGGCAGAGGTACTGGGAGGTATCCTTTCTCTGCAAAATTTAATACACTTAAGATTCTGTTCAAAGAGATGAAATCTAGTCCAAAATTTCATTAAAATGACCTATCTCTTCTTCACTACAATATTTCAAAATGAAACACTGCTTCAGAGTCAAGTGGAACAAAGCTACGATTTTCCTTGGGAAAGTTAGACCTTTGCTGTTTGATGAAATAGCACTTCAATAAAGTGAAAAATAAAAGCAAAAAGCAGTCAATGAAGTCAAGAAATAAAAACATTTATCTGGCTTTTGTTTGCTTTTGGAAAGGATAATTAATGCCAAAGAGAACTTACAGAACTAATGTTCTGCTGATTTTTCTTCACGCGTTCAATCTCTGGGGTATCTTTTACTGGTATTCCGGCTCCTACTTCTTTTTTATAAAATACCTTTATCAGAAGACAAGGAAAAGAAGAACTATAAGCTTGTCAGAATTCAAGTCCTAGATCTGATTCTTATAAAAGAAAGACAATTTCTCAGGTTTTATAGTAATGTGAATACTGCATCTATTTAAGAGTAGCAACATTATATGAACCAATTAAATAATCCATTATGACAATAAACGTCCACCTTTGGTTTCATATCCCATAATCTTCAAGTAACCATCTAATACCTGTTCTAGGGCATGACTGCTACCTTAGTTAGCTGCATATCACTTGCTTTAAGAATATAAATTGGCAAACCAGAGCTTCCGTTTCCAAATATGAATATATGTTACATGTGTGTTTGAGAAAAATCAAAGCACATATTATAAACGCTTGCTAAGCAGTTATCATTTAATTCAAAAACAGTATGAAATCGTAAGTAACTGCAATTCCCCAAACACAAAGATGCCCTCATTCTCTTCAAAGAAAATATTAGCTCTATCGTCAACATCAACATTAATTCAAAGTCTATTTTCCTCACCTTCCACTTATTCGGTAACCTTCCCACATGTGTCTCCACCCCACCGACATCTACCACTGCCAGATACAAAGCAAAACAAAAAACAGGAGTGCTCTACAGAAAAACAGAGTAATTATAAGAAGTGTTTATCAGGACAGAATTACTCCCTGTCTTGACATTTGATAACCCAGTCGGCTCCAGTGGCAATGGGAGAGCAAAGTAGGAGAGATGTTTGCCTCCAAAAGCCAGAAATCTGGAATAGCGAGGAACCACAGGACTAAAGGGCTAAAACAGCCTCTTTCCCTGATCCCCCTCAGCCAGACTTTTCCATCTCTCAGCACAGCTCAGGCCCCCTTGTGGAGACAGGTACCTGACCAGCATACCCTGAGAGCTGGCGCTTGCCACCTAATTAGGAAGTAGAGAATATTCCAGAAGTCTTCAAACTAAATAGAATTTGCATTTTGATAAGGTACTTGCATAACTGCTACAGGACTGAGCTAATTCTCCATTAAAGTACTGACTGTGTGATCAATTTTTATCATTTTAGAAGTCAAATTTATACATCAATTAAACATAGTGCTGATGTAATCACTATTCCTCAAAGGAAAAACATGGAAGTTTAGGAATTGGTTATGAACTAGTAAATCCCTAGATATAGCATCAGTGTAGATAACCAATGGCCAGGAAGGAAATCACTCCGTAGGACTACTTTTATCTTCAAAGTAAAATCTGTGTGGAAGAAGATTAAGACTTCTTTCCTGAGTTAAATTTTAAAATTCAGTTCAAAACTGTCGTTTGTACCAAAGAGGAAAATTTGAATTTGTAATTCTGAAACAATCATGCTAAATTAAGAATATTCGGTATTATCATTATTTTAAAGACATAAAGATAATACACTTGACGGAAAATTCAAATAATGCAGCAAAAAATCAGAGAACGAGGACAAAAGACCATTCCTCACCAAACGTAAAATTTCGAGGGGGCAACTAGAAAGAAATGATGACTACTCACCGCACTAATGTTTTGTTGAGTTGTCTTAATCCTCTGAATTTCAGGAGTATCTGCCATAACAGAATAGTTACAAAGCATCTTCTCTGCTTCATGTTTATACTTTTTCTAAAAATGTAAACAGTTAATATGAATCTGAAACTGTGTATGTGTGAGTGAGAGAGAAAGAGACAGAGAGAAAGCCACAAAGAGAACTTTACCACTTTTTCCAACTCTACCATACCATGTGGCTCTAACTTATATCTTAGGATTCAAAGCAGTTGTTGACGCAACAGCAAAAATAAAGGCAAAGTATAAACAGAGTAAGCAAACAGTCCTCCAGAACAGCCTCACCTCTGCTCAGGCTATGGTCCCACCCGGGTCCATGCAAACAACTCGGAGGGCTGGCCTCCTGTGACCCACCCTTTCATGAGCAGTACAAGTCCCTGTTCAGATGGCCCCATAACTCCTACACATAGCCTGGCCCTCTATACCTACTTTTTTATGCTTCTGCATTTACGCTTCGCTTCCTACTTCAGGTAAAGATACATTTGATAAAGGGAAATATACCAGTATTTTGTAGTTGAGTTAAAAATCTCAGTTTTCTATCCACTAAATGCGCCACTCTGAGTTCTAATAGAACGTGAGCAATACCTTACACTAGTACCAGCATTTACATAGCAAATACTATGTAAGGAGCATCATTCTAGATACTTAACACGTTAGCTCATTTAATGAACCCCCAAGCAGATACTATTATTATCCCCACCTCCCAGATGGGGAAACTGAGGTACCAGATAGTAAACGTCAGAGCTATTATAATACAATTAAAACCAGGCATTCTGGTACCAAAGACAGGGAGGTTAACCATGATGACACATCGCTGCTTATGAAAAAAGGTAACTACTGTTCATGTTGAAATGTACCACAATATCATTATATCCCCTTAAGGATCCCGTTGTATTCTAAAGGGATTAAAATCAGATGTATTCTCATGTCACACTCAAAAGATCAACACTGTTAAGGCAGGAAATCTGACCACTCAGGCACCACTTTCTCTGGGAAGCCTTCATGCTTAATACTTTTACTTTCAGGTAGTATACATCACAGTTTATAATACTATATTTGTAGGATTATTAGATTAGCCTGTAGTTCCCCAAGGGCAAAATCACATCTAATTCAGTATGTCAATTGGTGCTTAGGAAATGTAGCTGAATGAAGGAATGAGTTTGGCATTCTCGAGACAGCAACTTTCTCCAATGACCCAAGGGACCATTTGCCTGTTGTATGTATTCACCTACTATTTTTAGTTCAGCTGATGCAGCTATAGCCAACATCTCCAAGTTCACATGCCACTGTAGGCACCAAGGAGAGATGAACATGCACATCAAGGCCATCCCAACTGCTGTGTCACCTAATGAGGCTGAGAAGCAGGCTACTCCTCTGACATCTGACTCTGCCATCTTGATACTCTCATTTGAACCAATGGACGTTTAGGCTCCTTCGTTATGTTTTAACCAAAATTTTAATAAATATCACCACATTTTGTTATAAGTTACTTTTGGGATAAACTCTGTCAATCAAATTTAATTCTATGGTCAATTTTCTAAAACCATTTTAATTTTTTTAATTCCTCATTACTATTTTTTCCATTGGGATTCATTCTTTTTATGTAAATTTTATAACAAAAATAGTATTCACTAGTGAATGTTTTTGTCCAGATCAGATTTTATAAATAACTTCTTCCATAAATATTTTCTTTTGTGGTTATTATTTCTCCCACACTCCAGTTTTTTTTAGAGAACATGTGACAGGTATATTTGGCAAATCTAAATTTTACCAAGAAAACAGTTCTTCCCTTAATTTTCAGTTAATATCAAATTTGACCTTGTGCCATTTTAGCCACTGTTAGTTTTATTTAGAGCTGATTTGTCTTAATAACAATATTCACTATGAGATGGTTAAAAGACAAACCATTTGTAACTCTTTCTCTGTAGTATGAGCAAAGAGCATTGAAGTCCTATGCGCAATGGAGCAAAAAAAGAAAGAAAAAAAGGAGAAAGAAAGAAAAAAGAAAAAAAAGAAAGAAAAGAAGGTCAAAAATGTACTTGGACTCAAAACAAGGGGCCTCAACAGAGAGGCTTTGACACTCTGGTAATAGCTATTGAACTGAATCTATAAAGTTGTCCTTTTAATTAGTAAGATTAATCAAGCTTGGCCAATGGTTTCTTAATAGAGGAGTACACTAAATTTGAATGCAATGCCCTCGAAAAGATATAAATCATAGAGAAGCACAAAGCACATGGTGACGGGATGTTAAAACACATGATTCTGTGTCTTCATTCTCTACTAACCTGGCTATAGATTTCAGATGCCCTCTTGGCTCGAAGTATGTCTGGGATGTCCATGCTCACCTGCATTCCTTTCCCTTTAATTTCATTTTCTAAGTCTTTCTTATATTGTTTCTAAAAGAACAGAAAAAAAAATCTTAGGATTTTGCTTGACCTTCGATAGCAAGGTAGGTATTCATGTGCTTAAATATCAAAGCCACCCACATGGAAATAACATTTACATTCTTTCTATATAGGATTCAGTATGTTTGTATTAAACTTTATATCCCACTACTTTCGTACCTGGCTGGCCATCTCGGATGCTTTCTTAGCTCTCTGGACATCAAGAGTGTCTGTGTTCACCTGCATTCCTTTCCCTTTAATTTCAGTCTCCAGGTCTCTTTTATAGTCTTTCTGCAGAAAATGAGACATTTGGTCAGGGCTTTTCAATCATGTCAAAAACTGTGCTGAAAAACTACGATGTCATTTTTACACCAGGATCGTGTCTTTCGGAATCAAGTTGGACCCTTTTTATTTCTACGGAACAAGAAAGAATTTTAACTTGTGAAAAAAAACGTGATTGTAAAATTGCTGCTTTTCACTCTGTAGTGAATAAGTGTTGGTTGTGACCCTGGAATTCACCCTTCTTGGCCACCACTTCTTTTTTTTGTTTTGTTTTTTCCTTTGAGACAGGGTCTCACTCTGTTGCCCAGGCGAGAGTGCAGTAGCTCACTGCAACCTCCAACTCCTGGGCTCAAGCTATCCTCCTATCTCCACCTCCTGAGTAGCTGGGACTACAGATATGCACCACCATGCCCAGCTAATTTTTCTATTTTTCATAGAGACAGGGTCTTGCTCTGGCTTGGGCTGGTCTCGAACTCCTGACCTCAAGTAATCCTCCCACCTCGGCCTCCCAAAGTGCTAGGATTATGGGTGTGAGCCACCACCCCCACTGGCTGCCACTTCTGAATGGAACCCTTGTTGGTCAGGAATCCTCTGCCATGCCGGTTCTTTTTCTAAACCAATCATGGCAATCCCACTTCCCTGGCCGATGCAGGTAATTCCTAACACAGCAGGAACTCCCACGGTAGTCAAGTGGCTACTTCTAGCCTTTCAGATTCCCTAGGTGGAAGTCAGTCCTGCATCAGCGCCTCCTAATTGCAAGGGTCACATAATAGTTCTCGGAGGAGCCCAGTGAAGCCCCTACCTAACCAGCCCAGAAATATGTAGGCAGCACCTTTTAACCTGCACCCCAGCTTTCTATTCACATACGCTTCTTACAAGATCATCTCATCCCAAATGCTCCTCACCCCAGTGATCCTTTTATATTCTTGGAATTGCTGAGGAAGTTCAAGAGGTGTGGAACCAGTTCTGGGGAATTTCCTTTGAAATACATTAATACGCGTATGGTCTGACTCCTGCATCTCTGTGATGTGATGTGATATCTATCATATCATGGCGTCTAAGACAAAACTTCTAAATTAATATCCTGTTGCTACACGTATTCGATGATGATAAAAATGGTGTGAGAAGAGTGAATGTGGTCATTCAGGATATATAATAACCTCAACCCAAAATGCTGACTCTGTAGAAATTTCACACATGGCGATGAAGTTGAGGGAGGATATTTTTAAGAATATGCAATCACACAGAAATGACTATCGTTTTCATGTTAGAGTCTCAATTCTCAATGTGTGATCTCCAAGTTCTGCTCAAAAAGTTGGAAACACAGATATGCCAAGCAGCACGCGATGCATATTTAAAGGCAAAAAAGCCAAAACAAAAACATTATCATAGCCTAGATTGACGTGAAATTTGTTGTATTTAGGAATAAGGTGTATAGGGGAGTATGCATGTGTGTGTTTGGTGTGTGTGTATTCTATTAAAATGCCTTTCCCCAATTTTCCTTTGATACACTTAAAGGGCATGAGCAAAGCCAAATGTGTAAATTTTCAAATAAGCATAATGCTTTGGAATGGTTTCCATTCCAAACTGTTAAACTAGCCACAAAGCTTTGAGAAAGTCCATATGCTGATCAAGTTGCTAATGTGATTTGTTAAGTTCCAGAACACGAGCATCCAGGTCTGCGCCATTCGCCCTACTAACCTCACTTGCCATCTCTGTAGCTTTCTTGGCGCGCTGTATTTCAAGGGTGTCACTGTCAACCTGCATTCCTTTCCCTTTAATTTCTGACTCCAGGTCTTTCTTATACTCTTTCTGTAAAGGCAATATTTTACAACAGTCAGACACTCAGTGGACAAACATACATCTGTAGTCAATGATACCAAAAAAATAGCTAAACATATTTTTTAAAAGAGAGAACACATAGCTTATTGCGTACTAGGAATGATCACCAAGAATTAAATTTTCTGGGTTGCTTAAAACTATAATCACTGTTCCCACTAAAGAAAGGTATATAAAGCTCTGAAGATTTTTAGTATAACAAGGCAATTGCCAGGTGAGAACCTTCACTGGCTATTGCCCTGGGGGCTGGAAGAGGGGGAGGTGGGTGTGCATGAACTGGTGTCACACAAAGAAGACTGACTTTGAAGCCAGAGCACTCAACAGCTGGGTGACGCTGGGTTTCTTAACTTCTCTGGTTTACTCATCTGCAAAATGGGGGTGATAATGCAAACATTGCTCATCTTTATTGCCCTTCACTTTATTATGCTCCATAGATAACTGCATTTTTTACAAATTGAAGGTTTGTGACAACCCTGAGTTAAGCAAGTCTATTAGCACCATGTCTCCAACAGCATGTGCTCACTGTGTATCTTTGTGTCACATTATGCTAATTCTTGCAATAGTTCAAACTTTTTTCACTATTATTATATCTTTTATGGAGATCTGTGATCAGTGATCTTTGATGTTACTATTGTCATTGTTTTGGGGCACCATGAACTGTGCCCATATAAGATGGTGAACTTAATGATAAAGTTGTGCACGTTCTGACTTCTCCACTGACCAGCTGTTCCGCTGTCTCTCTCCTTCTCCTAGGGCCTCCCTATTCCCCGAGACACAGAAATATTGAAATTAGGCCAATTTAATAACCCTACAGTGACCTCAAGTGAAAGGAAGAGTGACATGTCTCACTTTAAATCAGAAGTTAGAAGTGAAAAGCTTAGTAAGGGAGGCATGTCAAAACTGAGACAGGCAGACAGCTAGACCTCTTGCACCAAACAGTTAGCCCAGCTGTGAATGCAAAGGAAAAGGCCTTGATGGAAATTAAAAGTGCTACCCCAGTGAATACACGAGTGATAAGAGAGCAAAAGAGCCTTAGCACTGATATGGAGAAAGTTTTTCATGGTTGAGAAATAACATCAAACCAGCCACAACATTCTCTTAAGCCAAAGCCTAATTCAGAGCATGGCCCTAACTCTCTGCAATCCTGTAAAGATTGAGAGAGGTGAGGAAGCTGCAGAAGAAAACTTGGAAGCTAGCAGAGGTTGGTTCATGAGGTTGGAGGAAAGAAACCATCTCCATAACATAAAAGTGCAAGATTAAGCAGCAAGTACAGATGGAGACGCTGCAGCAAGTTATCCAAAGATCTAGCTAAGATAATTGATGGAGGTGGCTACGGTAAATAACAGGTTTTTGATGTAGATGACACAGCTTTATATTGGAAGAAGATTATATCTAGGAATTTCATAGCCACAAAAGAGAAATCAATGCCTGGCTTCGAAGCATCAAAGGACAGGCTGACTCTCCTGTTAGGGGCTAATGCAGCTGGTGACTTGAAGTTGAAGCCAATACATATTTACCATTCCAAAAATCCTAGGGCCCTTAAGAATTATGCTAAATCTACTCTCACTATGCTCTAGAAATAGAACAACAAAGCCTGGATGACAGCACATCCGCTTGTAGCATGGTTTACTGAATATTTTAAGCCCACTATTGAGACCTACTGCTCAGAAAATAAAAGATGCCTTTCAAAATATTACCCCTCATTGACAATACACCTAGTCACCCAAGAGCTCTGATGGAGATGTACAAGGAGATGAATGTTGTTTTCATGCTTGTGAACATACAACATCCATTCTGCAGCCCATGGATCAAGGAGTCATTTTGACTTTCCAAGTCTTATTATTTAAGAAATACATTTTGTAAAGCTATAGCTGCCATAGATCATGATTCCTCTGATGAATCTGAGCAAACAAAATTGAAAACCTTCTGGGAATGAGTCACCCTTTTAGATGCCATTAAGAACATTCGTGATTCATGGGAAGAGGTCAAAATATCAACATTAACGGGAGTTTGGAAGAGGTTGATTCCAACCTTCATGGATGACTTTGAGGGGTTTAAGACTTAGGTGGAGGAAGGAACTACAGATGTGGTAGAAATAGCGAGAGAACTAGAACTGGAAACGAAGTCTGAAGATGAGACTGAACTGCTGCAGTCTCATGATAAAACTTGAACAGATGAGGAGCTGCTTCTTGTGCATGAACAAAGCAAGCGGTTTCTTCAGGTGGAAGCTACTCCTGGTGAAGATGCTGTGAACAGTGTTCAAATGACAACAACGGATTTAGAATATTACATAAACTTAGTTGTCAAAGCAGCAGCAGAGTCTGAGAGAACTGACTTCAACTTTAAAGGCAGGTCCGCTGTGGGTAAAACGCTATCAAACAGCATCGTATGCTGCAGAGAAACCTTTCATGAAAGGAAGAGTCGGCTGATGCGGCAAACTGCACTGTTGTCTTAATTTAAGAAATTTCCACAGTCTCCCCAACCTTCAGCACCCACCCTGATCAGTCAGCAGCCATCAACATAGAGGCAAGACCATCCACCAGCAAAAAGATTACGACTCACTAAAGGCTCACATGTTCGTTAGCATTTTTTTAGCAATAAAGTATTTTTTAATTAAGGTGTGTACTTTTTTTAGACATAATGCTATTGCACACTTCATAGACCACGATATAGTGTAAATATAACTTTTATATGCACTGGGAAACCAAGAAATTCGTGTGACTCGCTTTATTGCAATATTTGTTTTATTGCAGTGGTCTGGAACCAAACCTGCAGTATCCCCATGAGGATCAATGAGACACCCCACAGCACAGAGCCCAGAGGAGGTGCTCAGTACATGACACCTTCTAGTCTTTCATTCCTGTTCCCCAAGGCCAGTCTTTGCTTCTCCTAATAAGGCCTGATTAACGACAATTTACACTGCTCCTGCCACCATCCTGCCATTCAGCTGCATCTGGCTGGACTCTGTCATCGAGAGATTAAAATAATTTCTCTAACTATTACCAACAAGTGATTACAAGAATGATCTCTGCACATGGATTGGACATGTCAGCGCTACAGAAGGATTTGCAGAAGATGGCTAATGCAGGGATCGTGTGATGACAACGTCAGCCACAGACCTCACTGTGGACATCTGTTGTTTGTACTCAACCAGGCTCCATTTCTCCTTTGGCAACGATCTCACAGTTTTCTTCTGGGGAATGACCTCTAACCCCTCTCAATCCACACACTTGGGGGTGGTGGGGGGTGTTGATTTCCATCACCTCCCTACTCCCCACATGTATTTTAAATTCTACTAAAATGCTTCTAAAATGTGTCCTTGAATTTATTGAAATAACTGGAAGATAGCCAAGACTAAGATGAATTTTTTTTTAAAACAACACATAAGAATGTAGAATGTTGTACTCAAGATGCCATTAAAGTACATAAACAAATAGGTGACCATGAGAGGCAAATGAGCACCTTGCACTCCCCGACTCCAGACATAATGACCGGATCAGGTGTGAGTGAGCACAGGATTTAGGTTGATCCAAGGAGATTCAGTCCTTGGACCTTAATTGGAACTACTAAAAATAAATAGATAAACAAATATGATCAGTTCCCAGTGGGATTATTGGCCATAGACATGAGCTCTCCTGTTACTAAGAGGGGTCATTACACAGAGACAGCTTCCCAAGAGTGAAGCCAATGAAGAAAATAACAGAACCGAGAGATGGAGGAAGAGAGACATCATTAGAATTCCAACCTGATGGTATTGTAATTTCATCTTTGGATTTTTCTATCCCATGAGCTGAAGTATCTCCTTTGTTGCCTAACCCAGTTTGAGTTGGGTTTCTGCCATTTGCAGTCTGACTAGTAGGGTCATCATCATCATCACCACGTTTTATTAAAATATGGGGACAAGGCTTTAAGATTTTTCACTGTTAAATTCAGCTAGATTCTCCTCAAAGCACAGTGTCATTATGTGATACCAAAGTAATGACATAGTACAAGTATTAAAGGACTGAAAACACTCAGAGACATTTTATTCTTTCTTATAAAGTGCATATAAAGTGAGCAGTAGCCACTTTCATTCGACAAAGATATTTAACCAGGCTCATTCAGCAGGCTCACCAGAAATGGGACCATCAGTTGGGTTACGAACAGGAGAGCATGTGGACTTTCCGACTGCAATTACTGATAGATCATAATAACACACTTTCCCAATCGTCTGCCTTTCACTTGCTTAAAAGATGAAGTTAAATCTCAAAAACTATTTTTGTTTATTATATAGATTTTCTCCAAATGGGGAAATGGCCATTTTTCTCCCATCAGTTAGGAAGGAGATGGTGAACATCAATTTTTTAAAAAATTCATTATCTGGGAAAAGACTACTAGGATATATAGCTGCTTACAATCATCTACACGTAAAAGTTGTGGGATGTAGAGACTCTTGGAGAAAGATTTACCGATAAGGAGGTTAGCTAAAAATGTACACATTCTAAGTTGTTAAATAAATATACTCACCTCACTAGCCATTTCGGATGCTCGCTTTGCTCTTTGAATATCAAGAACTTCTGAATTAAGTTCCATTCCTTTCCCTTTTATCTCATTTTCCAAATCTTTTTTATATTCTTTCTGCAAGACAAGAATATTATAGTTCGCAACTCACCGGGAATCACTTTAATGAGTATACTATTTCACATGTTTTCTAGAGATCACAGAAAAGAGAAAATATTACAAGGACGGAATGAATCAGACTGCTGAGTGTTTGTTCATGCAAACTTCCTACAGGCACTTCATTTTCTCCTCTGTCAAGTTCAGAGTAGCTTCCAATATTCACAGTCTTTTCCCTTTTATACTTTCTCTCAATATGTTTTGGTACCATAAACCCCCACATTTTTAAAAAGATGTCTTTCCATTAAATGGTAAGGAGGATGTCAAGAATGCATGCTTCTTATTAATTATTTCAAGTATTTTTGAAACGTCTATAAAATATGAATTACCAAAAAAAATACAGTTGAAAAGAATGAAAAATTACAAAATCAAAAGGATCGATGTAGCCAAAGTTAAAAACCAAAGTTTCCATTTTATTTAAATTATTTATTTAAATTATTTCGTTCTACACAATTTAAATTTGTAGAACGAAATAATTTCCTATATATTTATAATACATAGTTTGAATTTCACCTGTCTTAATATCATATTTTAAGTGGATCCAAATGTCTTCCGTGAGTACTTGTATATAGCTTGTTTTTCTCTGTTAATGAATTGCTTTTTTCTTACTTAATTGCATTATGAAAACAATAAATATCCTATTCCCATTCGATTAGGTTGTGTTTATGACTAACTTGTCAGAGGAAAGATGAAACTTCCTTTAATGTTTAAAAATCAGGTTCCAGTTAATTCTAGAGTTCATTTCATGTTATTTTCCCTTAGTTCAATATAATTAGATTAGCTTGTCCTCTGCTCAACTAATAGCTTACTAGACATTGGCATGACCTGCCTATAATTTTGGAACGATCTCTGAGTCAAATGACCCAAGAGAAAGAGCTTTTCCACTTATTTGGTTGTGTGACCTTCAGGAGGACTTTTAAGTAACTCAGCCTTGATTTCCACTCTGGCAAAATGAAAATAAGAATACTTGTTCTACCAATGTCAGAGGGTAATGGGGGAAATCAAAGGAAATGAAGTATAAAATGATACTCTGAACATTCTAAACAGCGATGTAAATGTAAAAACCATCAAGTAAAAATTGTAAAGTCCACTTGAAGCTAAATGCTCAGCCTTAGAAAGTGATAATTCCATTAAGTCACCAAAGGTCCTTTTTTCAATTAGGTATCTCTATAACTTTTTTCAAGTTAATCTTTTAAAAAATTTTTAAATTTTTTCATTGCAAATCGACAATATTTATGGGGTACGAAGCAATGTCATAATTTATAAATACAACATCAGATAATTAAATCAATCTAATTATTATATCCATCACCTCAAATACTTATCACCTTTTGTGGTAAGAACATCTGAAATTTACTTTCTTAGTACTTCTGAAATGTGCAATACACTATTATTAACTGTATTCACCACACTGTGCAATAGATCTCAATAATAACCCTTATTCCTCCTGTATAACTGAGGTTTTACATCCTTTGACATCGTCTCTGCATTACAACCTCAACCCCAGCCTCTGTAACCACCGTTCTACTTTCTGCTTCTATGAGTTCAAGTATTTTAGCTTCCATACAGAAGTGAGAACATGAGGCATTTGTTTTTCTGTGCCTAGCTTATTTCACTTAGCATCATAGCTGTTATGGACTAACTGTATGGCTTCATATGTTGAAGCTCTAATGCCCACTGTAATGGTATTTGAAGGCAGGGCCTTTAGGAGGTAATTAGCTTTAGATGAGGTTGTGAGGGTGGGACCCCTGTAATGGGATTAACGTCTTTATAAAAAGAGGGGACTACACCCCTCTTCTTATAAAGAGAGAGAGAGTTCTCTCTCTCTCTCTCTCCCCACCTCCTCTGTGAGGACACAGCAAGAAGGCATCTGTCTGTAAGCCAGGAAGAGAGCCCTCACCAGGAACCAAATCTGCAGGCACCTTCATCTTGGATTTCACAGTCTCCAGAACTTGAAGAAATGTCTGTTGTTTAAGCCACCCAGTCCGTGGTATTTTGTTATAGCAGCCCCGAGCAGACCAATACAATAGTCTTCTCAGCCTTTTCCTACCCTGATGTATATATTCTGAACCAATAAGTATAAAATAAGACTCACTCAAAAAGAAGAATACAAGAAAAAGGCATGGCATGCATTAAAGTCATTTATAGATCTCAAAATAGATCTGACATTGTCATTTGTATGTAAATGACAATATTACTGTTTAAAAATTCACATAAATGTGCATTTTTAAATGGAAGACATTAATAGTAGGATGTTGCCATTTGATTAGTCTTCAACTTCAAAAATTTTTGCAGTTACTAGAAATGAAAGGAGAATGTAGCAAGAGAACTCT
>NW_012134192.1:1567159-1578042 GCF_000956105.1 Propithecus coquereli
GGAGTTTCTCTGTTCTCTATGCTAAATATATTATTTTTTCCCTGCTTAGAACACAAACTACTTACAAGTAACTTCCCCTTTCTCCAGACCTTCACATATAAGCAAGCACCGCATTTCTCGTATCAAATGCCATGGGGATGCGGCAGACAAGCTATAGAAAAAGGTAATTCCGAAGTATGTTTTATAATAACTAAATTTGAAAGAATCAAGCTTGTCCCACCCACATTCAAAATATTTTTTCAAAACTCACGGCTATAAAGCTAGAAAACTACTCGTAGAGCCTCTAAGCGACCACTAAAACACAAAACCTGACCGTTCTTCAAGTTCTCCCAGGAAATCTGGGTAATTTCTTCTCTCAGCTTTAAACAAGAATGTTAACACACACTTTTCTGTTTTTAATGAAAATGCAAAACTCTAGTAGTAAAGATCAAAGTACGAAAAAGAGCACTGGGTTGATACCTCAAATGCTGAATTAGTAGAAAACCAAGTAAACATCTGAGTTATTCCTTTTCTTTTGTGATTATTCAACAGTAAACAGCAGGCCATACCTCCCTCAGAAGGCTGCTGATGTACTTCACATGCAGAAATTCTGGAGTCTTGTCCAAATCCAATGATGACCTTCCTTTAATCTCTTTCTCAAAATCTTCTCTGTAAATTTTCTGTTAAATAAGACGACATAATTTTAAGTTTAGGAAATAGTAGTGAGTCCCCGGAACAAAACTGATGTTTTCTTATTTAATTCTATCACCTCAGGGTCATCTTACCAACAGGAAAAAGAAAGTTCAACCTTACTATAAATTTTGGAATTCTACCAAACAAAAGCAGAATTATTACAACCTTCCTTTGGTAAATCATTCTAAGCGAGGTTGCTTAACAACTTACTAGTAGTCTGTGATTAACAGCTCATTTTAGGAGGGGAACCAATAACATTGGCTATTTGACTGGATCACCTAATTCATTTACTCAAAAGTGAGTGGATTCATCACTGGAAGACAATCTGGTGTCCTGGACCCATTCGAACCAACGTACCATCATTCTTCTCACTGTCAGTCTTTTGGGAACTAAGGAAATACCACTTCTAAAGTGTAATGGAGGCTGGGTTGGTGGAAGGAGAAATTTTCCTTTAATGAATTTGGCGTTGAGAATATTACTCTACCCTCTTATGGAGTTTGATATGAATCAAGTTACATTGTGAGGAAAATCTTACCAGGAAACTGAAAAATCCTTGTTTAAGTGAGATTTCACAAGACACGAAAGGGGATTATGAATGGTGATTGTGGGAGTCCGAGATTCATACCCCTGGACGCCCCTTTGACATACTCTGCCACTCTCTGACTGTGATTCTCTAATTTCTATGCACTTGAAAATCAGTGGTAACACATGCTTTATGACTATAAGACAGTTCCTTTAACACATTAACTGCCATGTGAGTTGTCTTTAACTCATGCTAGTTTTGAGTCCAGGGCCTTGTGAAGCATATGAAAACTCAATTCTCTGAAACAAATTCAATAAATATGTCATGAGTCACATACAACTCAATTGGTGTGCAGTGCGAAAATTAATTCTAGTGCCACGTGAGTTGCACTTAACTCATGCACAGAAAACAACAAAAAATAACAAATTTTTCATTAAATTAGAAAGGATCATTTTATTTTTGAAGTTTTTATTATCTTTTTGTCATAAAACACCATGGCCCCAGGGAAAAAATTTTTTCCTAGTGTAGCAGTTAAATTTTTGTGATTTTATTAAATCCCAAAAATATCTATCCATGCAAAGGATTTACTAAACAAGGGCCCAGATTTCACCAACCAAATGTTTCATTCAAAATTGTATCACAAAGATGATACAAATAAATTCTGTATGTGCTTATTACTCATGCAAAATGCATAGCTATTCATTATACATTTATTACAGAGATAAGTAATTGGATAAATAATTTCTCCAAATCATGAGGGAGAACAGAAGCTGGTTGTCTCCTCGCTTAGCATTTGTGTTAAGTACGTACAGCTATTTAACAATGTGTAGCCTTGTGCAGCTACAAGGAAGGGCACAAAGGATGTTCTGCTAACCTGACAACTAATAAAGAAGTTGCACTGAGAACATTCTGAACAGAAGAACTATGGGTATACCAAGAACAATGATGAGAAACTGTCTTCTTTCCTACATGGAAACAGTGGAGATAATATGGTTAGAAGGGCATTTCCAGGCCAAAAAAGGACTCTTTAAATGGTGAAATATAAATCCATGGGCATTCATTCATTCATTCATTTATTCATATTAGCTATTTCACCTCAAAAAGCCCTTCTCTGAAAAAAAAAAAAAAAACTATTTTACTGAAGTTAGTCATGAAGGGAGGTTAGTTATGACTAGCATTGGCCAAAATATATAGCTAGAGAAAAAAACAAAAAAGTTTTGGTATGCTTTTTGTTAGGAAAGCTATATTTGTGAAAGAAGATAAAAACATTTCAAAGCCAGAGTTAGGGATTTCTTCTAGAAAACACACAGATTAAACCTGCATCTGGCATTAGAAGAAAGTGAGATAAATTTAATTACAGGCCATTGCAAAGATATCAATGGCTTTTCCTGAGATCATAAATACTTAGTTTTACCCATAGGAGGCTCCCCAAGAAAACTTCATAGTCAAGCCTCCCTCTAAGGAATAAAAACCATCTCTAGCACTGATGGTTCGTTCTCTTTGTAGCTACTTCATTAGCCCTATATTTAAAGACATTTTTCACACTGAACTTGTCTAAGATTTTTAGCTACTTTATTTTTCTAGCCTTTAGAGTATAAATTGGGTCTAAAGATATTTTCTGTTAGGAAGATTTCACTCTCCTCAAGACACAGTTGTTGAGCCTAAAAAATCTAATAGTCAATGACTATAATTAAACGGAAAACATCTCTCATTTGGCAGGAGTGAGAGAATAAGTCAGGTGAAGAAAGGAGAGACTTATCATGAGAGAGGAGAAGCTAAAGTCCCAAATCATAAATGACTGTCATTTCTAATACAGAAACATGGTATTAGAATACACTAACCACGAATTATAAGTTCCAGGATTTATTGGTTTGTGAGAGGAAAGTTAACTACTCAGAGTAGGAAAAATAAATTAAGGAACCGTGGGACCAGAATGAAAAAACAGTCCTCAGTGTGAATGTTTCTATGGATGAAGATCGAAGAGGAGGGAGGGGAAGTAAAGGGAGAGAGGAAGCCGAGGAGGGAAGAACCTGAGGCTGGTTTCAGAAAAGTAAATTTTTGATCCCTGCATCTTTTAGTGAAATTTTATTTTACAACTTTATATAGTCTGAAATTTAAACTTCCAGAGAACCCACTAAAGGAAAGCATCATGACAGCTCCCAAAAGCAGAAACCTTTCTCTGGGCTATGGGTCAGTGACAATGGCCATATTATTCCTACAAAACAGAGAAATTCACCAGGTGGCTCTAGCCCACCCAAAAAGTACCACCACAGTGGAAGCCAATAAAGCTATGTAAAGAATATGTAAATTACTTTACATACTGTTACCTAAAGGCAGAAAAGGGATTCCAGTAAAATGTATTCCATTAAATCAAAGTTTTCATAGGGCTTCTGAACTTTGACCAAATTTACTACTTCTGCCAACTTGGCTAAAACAGCTAATTTAGTCAAAATAGTTACCTGACATTTCTTTATCAGATTCCCCCTTATTGGCTTAAGAAGATACTAAACATAAAAAATACAAGAATTCTTTTCTCCTCTTTTGCTTGAAGAAGAAATATTGACTATTCAATAAACCACAGTAACATCTGAGTGCCCTTTTCCTAAGAAGATGAATTCTAACATTTCAACAAACAGCACATATAATGCTTACAAAATGCCTACGGGAGTCTTTTGTCCAGAAGTTGTCATTACCCCGTTTTGAAGTTGTTTTTGGACAACAGAAAAGATCTTGCCCACTGGGGCTGCCTCTCACGAGGCACTGAGGTTGTAACTGGCTGATACTACTGTCCACTACTTCTGTCCCTTTGAAGTAAGAACCCAGCTGCACCCATAGAATTTGGATGTCGCCTGCAGACAAAACCTTGTGTGTCTGGTTCCTGAAAAGGTAGGAAAAAGAAAAAGAAAAAAAGAAATCTCACTGGAACAGAGAAAAAACAAGTGAGGAATATCTGAATGTGACGTAGCATTATCATGTTTGGGAATAAAGTAGCTAAATAGAAAAAACTCCTGACTATTTACTGGAGGAAAAAAGAAATCAATTAAATAAGTTGCTATGGTTTGAATGTGATCCCCAAAGTTCATGTGTTGGAAACTTAATCCCCAATGCAAGAGTTGAGGGGGGGAGCCTTTAAGAGGTGATTGGGTCATGAGGGCTCTACCCTCAGGAATGGACTGATGCCGTTATCATGGGAGTGGCTTTGTTATCATGGGGGTGGATTCCTGATGAAAGGATGAGTTTGAGTTTGGTTATGTGTCTCTCTCTCTCTGTCTCTGTCTCTGTCTCTGTCTCTCTCTCTGTCTCTCCCTCTCTCGCAGATGCGTGCACACGCTCTCCTGCTCTTCCACCTTCCGCCACAGGATGAGACAGCAAGAAGGCCCTCGCCAGATGTGAGCCCCTGGATCTTGAACTTCCCAGCCTCCAGAACTACAATAAATCTCTGCTCTTTATAAATTACCCAGTCTGTGGTATTCTGTTACAACAGCACAAAACGGACCAAGACATAAATTAACCAAAAAAAGGGAATCTTTCATGATTTTGACCAGGTCCTAAAACATTGACATTTACTAGATAGATATAATTTTATTTAAGATAATTAATTTTAGTAGATACATTATAAATCTAGGGAGAATACCTTCCTACAATCACTACTTTGGGGACTGAAGGCACTGACATAGATGAGCCTCTTAGCATAGCACCTACCGCAGAGTATTTAATTAATGGCAGGTCTATTGTCATTGAAAAAAAAAAAACAGGCAACCAGTTCTTCATTTTCTTTTTAGTTTTTATGTACTCATCAGAGTTTTATACTGACACAATCTGACAGCATTGATTATATAATTATGGAACATGAGAGCTGGCAGGGACTTTAAGAGCTCATCTCCTGCACTCGAATGTTTATGGCAGCACAATTCACAATTGCCAAGATGTGGAAACAACCCAATGCCCATCAACACATGAATGGATTAATAAAACGTGGTACCATAAAAAAAATGGTGAACTATTACCTCTTATATTAACCTGGATAGAACTGGAGACCATTCTTCTAAGCGAAGTATTACAAGAATAGAAAAACAAACACCACATGTACTCACCATTAAATTGGAACTAATCGATTGACACCCATGTGCACATATGGAAATAACATTCCTTGGAAATCAAGCAGGTGGGAGGGGGAGGAAGGGATGGGTAAATTCACCCCTAACAGGTACAGTGTATACCATCTGGGGCATGAGCACCCTTACAACTTTGATTCAAATGGTACAAAAGCAATTTATGTAACCAAAACGTTTGTACCCCTGTAATATTCTATAATATTCTGAAATTTTAAAAAATTATAATAACTGCAAAAAATAATCTGGCTTGAGATCCACGTTAACCAAATGAGAAAAACTAGAAAACTAAGGACCAGACAAACGCAGTGACCTGGACAAGACCCGGGCAGTGGGCGGCTGGATGTTGAAGGTAGGTCCCTGAATTTGCCCAGAGCAGAGCTTTTTCTTCTGGACCTACCAAACATCCTGAGTCTCTTTACTAGTTCCTTTCAAATCATAAAGCATCAAATATACAATAAACAAATTATTTAGTGTGTATATTTAATTAGTAACAAACCAAATGACCCACCTCACTCTGCATTTTTTGAGCCTCCTTTGAAGCTTGATAGGATGGCGTCTCAACAAATTCCAGCATTGACTTTCCCTTGTTCTTTTCATATTCCTCTTTGTATTTCACCTTCATTGAAAAAAAGTATGCCAGTATATAAAAATCAAAAGCCCTTATACACACAGAGCAAATATATGTCTAAAAAAATATATGTCTAAAATCAATCATCTTATTTTCTAAAAATCAAATTATTCTGGCCATTTAGGTTGACCACTTGGCACCCTGTGGTTAATGACATGCAAAGAAAGTAAACAGGTAATACATAAAAGTTTTTAAGGGATAAAAATAATTTAGGACAACTAAATAATATAGTTCCAGGACTTGTATATTTCATCAAATGTCTGGGACATACAGGTACATATCATATATATGGGATTATATATATGCACGTGGTATATGTATACAGGTAGGTTAGAGAGACAGAGAGACAGACAGAGACGCAGACAGGTCCCTGTGATAACTTTTATGTCTATTAGTAAATCACGAGCAAGAAAGAAAACATAGGTGTGATTCTCTATTTTTCTGCCAAGCATAGGACAATATCCTCTGGAACTGTCGAATTTTTTTCATAGACACTGAGTGAAATATATACAGAGATATTTTATGTGATTTCTTTCAGTTTCGCCATGTATTACTTAATAATATCACAATATAAATTATTTATTTCAGTGATAGTCAATCCTCATCTTATTTCAGTTTTTAAAATGAGCAGTATTTTCTACCTCCTAATAACAAAAACTAAAATTATATGTAAACCATCAGAGTGGTTGGCTTTTTAAGCAATATACCTTTTTAAATTCATAGAAAAGTTTTGATCAAAATTCACTTCCAAAATGCATTTTCATTAAAATTCTTATGCTTAATAATTACTTATAGAATTATTTCTAAAGTTGTAAAATAATAATGATGCTAATGATAATTCAACCCAAAAGAAATTTTTCAATACGTAGAACCTTATGGTGACAGGAAATAGGACAAATTTCAAAACACCTATTTGTAGACATATTTTTGTTTCAGAGAAGTATGATAAAGTAGTCAATAAAAGTGTCAGAAGTATAATATTAATAGCATATGCCATTAGGATAAAATGTTATGAAAACAATGAAATGAAATTAAGAATTTCAAGAGAAAAAATGATGTGCTTGCCATTTGTAAATTTGTAAAATTGCTGCTTTGTAAATTTTTAAAATAAATGAAGGTGAGTATGGAACCATTATGGAATTTATGTTTCACAGAATACACTTAAAAGAGGGATGTAAAATTTTATCTTAACAAATGCTGAAAATTATATCTTTTACAACTATTTAAACTCCGAATTTAAAAAATAGATATCGACTTTAAAGTATGCTGGGAAGATTTTTTTTTTATGTTTTTTCAGGGGGTACATAGAAGTTGTTAGTTGGAAGAAATATTAATCTAGAATATATTG
The DNA here is from genome assembly GCF_000956105.1 of Propithecus coquereli. Classification (NCBI taxonomy): domain Eukaryota; kingdom Metazoa; phylum Chordata; class Mammalia; order Primates; family Indriidae; genus Propithecus; species Propithecus coquereli. Next base: position 1,574,446 of record NW_012134192.1, read on the forward strand.
ATTCGATTGTTTTCCATTTTTAATAATAGTTATAATTGAACTAAGAAATTAAAATAAATCTTGCACCTGGAAAATTAATGTTGCAGCTTAAAACGACAAATCAGTATACTGTAAAAATTTAGGAGAGGAAACGATGGGTATGTTCACACTTAACGGGTGCGGTGCGCACCGTCTGGGGGATGGACACGCTCGAAGCTCTGACTCGGGTGGGGCAAAGGCAATGTATGTAACCTAAACATTTGTACCCCCGTAATATGCTGAAATAAACATAAATAAATAAATAAAAATTTAAATCATCATGAGATTTGACCACGGTTTAATTAATTCATATCTTGTAAGTTTTTATGTATGTGAAGTAATGGTTATTTTATAAAATGCCTCTATATTGAAATACGGTTCAAGCTTCCCTGGTCCAATAAATACATAGAAAATAGTGTTTGAGATTTTCCGAAGCAATGTTGTTAACCTTCTTGGTACCTATTCTTTCCTGCAGCTGCACGTTCCCCGTGAAGGTACGTGGCCATGAGCGGCAGGTGTCAGGACGCTTGCAGGGTCCCAGCCGGGAGGACACGAGCCCGAGGAGCACATACCTGACTCTGGAGGGTGGCGTTGCCTTTGTGGTGCAGGTGTTCCGCGGCATCCGCATCAAAATGATACATTCCTTTGTTTTCCTCAAAAAGCTTTTTATATTCTCGCTGAAATACAGAACATGAAAATCAGTTTAGAATAAAAGGGACTGAGTAAAAGCAATTCGTACTTAGGAATGCAAACTGAGAAATAAAGCCACCTAGAGCTGCAAAGCTGTTATCGAGCCCCCATCCGCTGTCAGCTGGCACGTAGGAGATTTCCGACGCCGAGATAAACAGATGATGCAAGAGAGACCAGCTCTAGGTGGTCGTGTGAACAGCGTGTGAAATACGCAAGAGAGGCAGAGGACGATTCGCTGTGAAGGACGCTGGCAACTCCAAGGAGTGGCAACGGAAAAGCCAGCGATGGCACCCGTGTCACAGGCAAGGTGGGGCGAAAACAGCGCAATTTGTCTTGCCCCTATCATAGAACAGGAAGCAATGTATTTAACAGTGTCCAAAAGAAGAGAAGGAAAGAAAAGAAGAAAGAACAGAGGGAAGGAAAACTGGAGACAAGAAAGAGAAAAGTTGTATACAAAGGTTCGACCGTGAAGAAGATTAATGGTCACAAGGAAAAGGAGAGGGTGAGAAGTATTTAATAATTCAACTAATTTTCCTAAAAGGAAAAGGCTAAGAGGTACCTGGAAGAGAAACTGACGAATCTGGGTATAGTCGATTGAATTTTCACGGTGAAGAAATTGGATTAAGGCTACTATTTAGACATACAGGCCAAAGGTGGATTTGGAAGAGACCAGATTGGATGAAGATGACAACTTTGGTCACAGGAAGACTCTAAAGGTACCAGACAGCAATAAGACAAAAGCTGCTTCATGATTTCTGTCATTGGAGACTGGACACTTAGTTATTTTGCCCTATTTGAAAAAGACTTTTGGAAGTAAATGATAGTTCTCAAAGAATCAACGCTCTGGGGACTTAAGAAGCTTAAGTTAGTTGCTCTTTGGGCAATGAGGGTTTCAGTAAAAATGGCAATTTTGTTTAGAGTGGAGGGATACCCACCCGCATTTGAATGGGAGCAGGAAAGAGCCGGCCACAGAGGAATTCACACCTGGGTCTTAGGAGACGCCCCAGGGATTTGAGAGCGAAAGGGGAGGGAAGCCCAGCGCCAGGAGGAACAGAGGGAAAGTCCACGTGACCTGCCACAGAGGAGCTGCTGTTCCACGTGGAACACAGCAGTGGCCCACAGAGGGAGCCCGGCCTCACGTGTTTCCACTCAATTAGGAGGCTAAGACATGTGTCCCCCAAAACCCTAACCAGAATAAAATGAGGAGAAGAGCACCCCAGAAAGATCAGAAAAATGTTCACATAGCACCTCTTGACTACAAGAGAACAAGTTCTAAATTTTGGCTCCTCTACTGAAAAAAAAAAAGATAATCTCAAAAAATAATAATATGCTTAGATGGCCAGGAATGATGCGCACCCCTGTAATCCCAGGGCTTTGGGAGGCCAAGGCAGGAGGATCACTGGAGCCCCGGAGTTTGAAGTTGCAGGGAGCTATGATCATGCCACTACGCTCCCGGGTGACAGAGCAAGACCCATCTCCAAAAATACAAAACAAAAAGGTAAAATAAAAGTAATATACTTAGAGAATTTACAATTTGATCTGAGGCGATTTTATAACATATTTATAAGATGCATGAGTTGAATGTAATAAGCTAGAACATATTCCATTACTGCGTTCAAATCCAGAACAAACAAAGCCTATCCTGATAATGGATATACACTGAGAAAAGGTCAAAAAACACTATTCTCAAGACAGTTATTTATTTTAGTTACAAAGAATCTCAGAAACTCCTATTTAAAAAACAAAAACAAAATAATAACAAGGAAAAACTTATTTTGAACTAAAACCTGCAAATGAAATTTCCAATACTTGCTTTTCTCCATATAATAGTCTCTGTTGCCCCCTAGTGGGAGTTAAACAGAGTAACACAATATGGATATTTTTAATTTACAGAAAGTTATAAAAGAAGCTGAACACTACAAGAGGTCTGTTTTCCAAGGGGAAAATGTTTCCTCAGGAATTGAATTAGTGTGGTTGTACAAACTCATGAGGTGCTCATATCACTCTATTTACTACTTTTTAAAACAAAAATAATTCTGATATATGCCAAAGACATCTAGAGGTCTTTAAAAAAAAAAGCCATTTATAACAAACTGACAATTAATTTCAGCAGAATGTCTGTTTATGGAGTAATCTTTTATTCAATCTTTTAATATAATTAAACTGTCTTTATAAATCAACAACATTCCAATTCTCTTTACATTAAAATATAAAGGTAGGCTGTTCTAATGTACAATACAGCTGAGTCAATGTATTATTTCATAACTGTAATAAATAGATACTTCAGAGTAATGCATTTTTAAAGTCTTAAGCCTTCTCTCCAATGAAGTAATCATTCAGTCACAATTTTTCTATGGGGAAAAAAAATTCTGTGCTCTAGGCAAAAGCACCACCTGAACGAAGATTTAAACATTATAAATGATATATAAAATAAATATAACATATGACTTTGCTGGGTTTTCTCTGTTGAAGAAATGATAGAAACAATTTGTATTCAACTGTGATTTTTTTTCACATTATAAAATAAAGTTCAACATTCCTGAAAAGAAATATTGCCTATGGGGGGCATGCCTTCTTGCAGCTACCAGATTTTTAAATTACTATTATGATATTTTTATTGGCTTCTTTACACATGAATCCCCATGTCCCTAGGAAATTTAACCTAAGTATGGACGGGGGAAAGTCAAGGGCAAATGCTACTACCGCCATGATCAAAACTGAACACCAAAAACTGGCTGTGAGGAAAGCAGAGGGCTCACAGAATGGAAATATATCAATTTTAGGAGCTTGTCTGTGAGTTGTGGAGAAAAACATGACACCGAGACAGAGACGCTCCAGGAACAGAGGAATGTGCACAAAGGAACGAACACTGAAATGGCAAGACAATCG
>NW_012134192.1:1580659-1581961 GCF_000956105.1 Propithecus coquereli
CATTTACATAAGGAATAAGAAAGAAATTTTAAGTCATTACAAGTGCAGTTTCTGAAACTTTCTTTATAATAAACCACCGTGTGCCAGGTAATACTTTACAATAAACTCAATTTCATGCGCATAATTACATGAGGTAACTATTGTCCTAACCACTAATTTGTGGCAATACAGAACTCTTTTCTGCAAAACTCTGTAATCTATTTCTACTCTTGGTCAGAAATAATAATTTCATTGCAATACTATTACTATTAGTAATGAGTAACCATTAATAACAAATTACAATAATATATTTTTCTCAAAAAGAGCTTCAGAAAAATATGCTTGAGTTCAGCTACAAATTACTTGGAACCTACATGATTTTGATTAAGTATCAGTAATTACAACACACAGTGGATTCTAAGCAAACAAGAATCAAAAGATATTGAAAATAATTTCCTATGAATTACAACTTACATTACTTGCCAGTGTAGCAGCAAGCTGATTTTGCCTAAAAGAAGCACTTTCAAGAGGATTGTAATGATGCTTCTTATCCTTCATTTCACTATCAAATTTTTCTTTGTATTTAATCTGTCGTGAAAGAAAAAATAGGATAAATTAAATAGCACATTTATCTTTAAGTTTAAAAGTAACACGTTTCTTAAAGAAATCAAATAAGAGCTACGCTAAAAATGAATGGCTGCAAAGTTGAAATTCTTGGTATCCGCCCCCCTCAATAAAGCCTAATTGGGCATAAACATTAAAAAAAACAAAAACAAGAAAGCTCTACTTGAACATTGATCACAAATGCAATTAGGCATGAACTCAAATCCTATTAGCAAGAATTATGCACTAAAATATCAAGAATTTTTAAATGTCAGTTTCCATTTCTGCATTCCTATAATTTATGATCAATTAGAAACTGTGACCACAAATGTCTTAAGGTCTACCACATGTGGAAAATGTGTCCTAGGCCCCGGAATTTGCATACGAATTTTCCTAAGGGAATTATTCCAAATAAAGGGCATGGTCTGTACCATGGTTTTTCTCATTATTTCCCGTATTTCATTTGTTGGAAAATTTAGTTTTAGGAATTACATTTTCTGAAATGTCCTGGGTCTATTTAACGTCATTTTTTTTTCTCTGCTTTAACTCTACAATTTATTCAGCAAGAAAACCACCTCCAATATTCACTCTAAATTATTTTTCTCTTTTTAAAGTAGTCTTGTAACAACCAAAAAGGATTATCAATTTATCTTTTAGAACTATAGTTTTTCTCCAAGTATAGAGAATTACGTGAAAGTATGTTAACTAATTGGAATATAA
>NW_012134192.1:1582011-1583584 GCF_000956105.1 Propithecus coquereli
TGAGTTGTGGAGAAAAACATGACACCGAGACAGAGACGCTCCAGGAACAGAGGAATGTGCACAAAGGAACGAACACTGAAATGGCAAGACAATCGGATTTCGGTGCCCTGGGACCGAGTGCTAATTCGGGGCCTGTCAATTATTCTTCTAACCTCCGTTCCCTGCTCAGCAGCCTGGAAAGAATGATGTTCCGCTTTTCATCCAAGGATCAGCGATTAAAGAAAAAAAGTAAGTAAACAAATCTCTGGGAGTACAAACTATTTACATGCATAATACCATTCAGGAAGGATGACAGCGGTGGCGGCCATGTTCGAGAAAGGAGGCTTACAAAATCATGAATATAAGAGTCAATACATCGGAGCCAAGTATAGATATTTCTGTAATTGACTTGACGCTGTATCTCATTATTTAACTGTTTGGAAACCAGGTTTTGACTACGGATTTTTAAGTCTGTGACTGTAGGCATGTCTACCGAGGACGACTATCTTTACTTTTTTTCATGCCTTGCCCAATATATACTTCTCCATCTGATCTGGGCCTAGCCCAGAGCAGATATTCAATAAATTAGGATACTTTTGAGTGGGTGATGGATAAAAATAGGTATGGAAATAATCTGAGGTCAAATTAGAGTTTATCATCAGCATGGGGCATCCTGAGATGTATAGTCAGGGTCCAGATACACTAAGAACACAGATATTTCCATCAGGACACAAAGAAGAACTTCACCCTCCCCTCCCGGTTGCCTTGACTGAGAACAAGGAAACCATCAGGAGACTAAAGACATAGTGTCAATGAACTATAACCACCTTTAGCATTGACTTTCAGAAAAAATACAATTCAGACTAAGACAATGTTTTACGCCACTGAAAGTACACTAACTATCAGACACTCTGGTCTGGCTTGCATAAAATAAAAGGTCCTTGACTTGAGAGGCTGAACTTCAAGCGGTTTTAATCTAATACAGACGAAGAAAGGGGAAGAAGAAGAAAGACGGGACACTCGCGCCAACACTTTGAAGTGTAGTTGTATTCAAGAGACACTGGAGAGCTAGCAAGAACTCCCCCCTCCGTAAAGCGACAGCTTGGGTGGGCTTTATGCAAGCACATCACTACTTTTCAACGCGTTAGTCACTGAGGGAGGAGTGACGCACAGGCATGTCTAAGGCGGCAGGTGAGCCCACGAGCACTGCAGGCGTACTGGCTTCTGGGGGCCACACGACATCTACAGTCGCCGTCAAGAAGACGCACTTACTCCGCTGAGCATTTTGCTGGCTTTCAAAGCATGGTCTAAAAACAACAAATTTGGGAGATCTGAAACTGGATCGTGCATATTTTGAATGTCTTTCTTGTACTTCACCTACGAAAATAACATGGAAGAAAATACCATCCAGGAGAAGAAAATGTTTCACTTTCGCATTAGTGCATTATTCTTAATACATCATAAAGCGGTACTATTTAGTGATAAACTGACAGACGAATTTACAAGTAGCCACTAGATGGCGCTAATTTACTACTGAATGAGTAAAAAAAGTTTTATTCCTATATACACTGGAAAATCTTTTGATAATCCCTTT
>NW_012134192.1:1586564-1591910 GCF_000956105.1 Propithecus coquereli
CTGAGTGATTTGATTCAAGTTGCCTAAGGAACAAAAACACGAGAATTTCCCTCATTAATTAACCACAAAGTAAAATAACTGCATTCTATAAAAAATACATTGACCAGACACTGACCACCCAACTGTTTCTTATTCTTTCTGCAAGGTATACACATAAATGAACTAAGAAAATAACCAAATGGTTGAAGTGGGTCACATCTCTTATCTTCTGACTGTTTCACTCAGTAACTATACAAACACCCTCAACATTCTATCCTATTTTCAACCCACAGTTTACACATTGGAATATCTACTTCTCAAGCACGCTTGCATCTCCCGAGAGATCCAGGTAATGCTTTTCCTTGACCATGACTGGTTAGCCAACCATAGATCAAAGCCTATCCCTCCTGGTTTTAAGATTATTTGAGTAAGGGAGAATACGTGTTAGGTAACTTTGGTGTGGTTTTAAGATACAATGTTACTCCTTAAAACTAGATCAATTATTTTGGAAACAAATGAAGTTATTCCATATGACTGTCTTTATTTACATTATGAATAGCATACTTAGTGGTCCTGACATTTATCATCTTTTTTTTCAAAATACTGTGTAGGTATATGGGACGGAACTCCTAAAAGTTTTCTAAAGAATTTTAACAGGCTTAGCAAGACTTTCAGAGGCTCATACTTGGAGAAAACACTGGTATTCTTAAGCTACAATGATAACATTTAAACTAGGTCCTTGTAACTGATCTGGACAGAGCAGTGTCTCCGTGCTGTGAAGCGTAACTTCCAAACACGATAGTTAAAGCTTCCACCACGAGGTGTGCTGCCCTTCACTCTGACATCACAGAGAGCCAGCAAAGGCAGAAAAAAAGCAGACCCTGAATGAAAACTTTTCATCATAGCCATACAAACAAATGTTAGGAAAGAAGTGGAAAATCTGATAAGTGTACCTTAATTATCATTGAAAATGAAAAGTAAGCAAAGAATACAACACCACATATCTATAGACATCGATTGCCTCCAAGCCTCCAATTTTGGATGAAATTAAACCAAAAGCTGTCGAGGAAGATAAGTCAAACAGGTTTTTAAGTAGAACTCATCATAAAATCAGTAATAGCTCTTGTCTGAATTTCACACAAAATAATATCTCCACTCTGATTTTCTTCGCAAAATAGCATCTTACTGACTTTGCACCAAATGTTAATGATCCAGAGAAAATGTGTTTCATCAGTCTCTATATATTTATTGGCAGCCTAATCTGTGCCATTCCATAACAGTAGGTCAAAGGCACAGAAGCCCTGTCCACAGAGCCCACCGTTTGGTAAGTGAAGCAGATATTTGAAACACGCAATGTACATATATAGGACTACTACGAATCGTGTTGAGAACTATAAAGAAGAATAGCAGAGAATAAAGGAGAGAAGAGAGATACCACTGAAATTGGCAAGTCAGGGCCGTGACGTTTAAGCTGACACTTGGGTGTGAGGAGGTTGGCGGAGGGAGTGTTTGGCAGGAAGGGAGAATGGGCGAGTCTCCAAACCAATGATTACCCCTTACAATCTAAGGACACTATTTATTACTAAATTTTCATAGCCATCCATCATGTAATGTTTAGGTTTAAAACCCATTCTTAATCAATATAACAAATGTAATTTGAGGACAAATACTAATGGTTAGAAATACATAGCTCTTTCTGGAGGTTATAAAACTGAACAAAGAATTCATTCATCGCACAGACAAATTCTAAGTAATAAATTAAGATGTCGGGTGAATTTTTTAAGTTGATAACTTCAACAACTACTGTATTTTCACTTGAGATACATATATACCAATCTCTTTTTCTTGGCACATGAGATTTTACTTTTACGTTTTTACTGATTTTTTTTTTAATGACCTGACCATAATTTTATGTATCTTCCAAATTTAAAAAGGCAAAGTTTATGACTACAGGAGCAAAGCTATCGTACAACTTAACATAAGAAGGGTTTCATACGTGTCTCCATTACTGTTCCAGGTAAAATCCCACAAAGCTCAATTTACAGGTAAAATGTGAGACCCCCACCCACTCACTCTGTGGCTCTGAGCTCTCATCCTTTCATCAGACAAGTCTTACCCTTACATACCATGACCATTGCCTTCTCTCTTACAATGCTTCTGGAACTATCTTCTTCTTTTTCTCCCTGCATCCTGTCTTCTGTTTCCCTGTTTATTAAATTCCTAAATCATTTCCCTTCTGTGTATTTATGTGTCTCTGTCATTAGTTTAGCAGCAAGAGAGTACATGATCTTCAAAGTTATCGATGAAAATAAGAAACAACACCTTCTGTTATTATTTCTAGTTGATACAACTGAAAATACAAATGGAACATACCGAGTTCATTGCAGAAATCCTATTCATCTGCCCAACTTCCCCCTTTTCTGGTAAGTTTATACACCATAAGGTCAGTAAGAATGTCATGGAAAATAATGACGATAGATATAATGTAACTTGCAAATTACAATCTGCTTAAGCATCTGATCACTCAGTTGCTAAATAATTTGAGATAAAAAAAAGCCTGCTTAAAAGCTCAAGCGGGGATCAAATGGTAGGATTTTTGTGGACTGAAGTTGAAATGTGAAAATAAAAGCTCGAATATCAAAATTTTCTCCTAGGGACTCTCAAATAGGATTATGATGGAGTAAATTTAAAACCAGAATCTAAGAGGCATCGTTCCCATCCCTGCTCCATTCTGTGCATGAATTCATCTGAAAATGCAGGAGAGAAAACTACTATGACTATCTATAGTAAAATTATTCCTGTAAAATTATGTCATGTTTCTATGGGCCAGGCACTGTTTTAAGTTTTTTACTTATAGTAATTCATTTAACCTTCACAACAACCCCAAGAAGTAGACACTATTGCTGTCATCCTCATTTTACAGATGAGAAAACTGAAGGTAGAGAAATTAAGCAATTTGTTCAAGGTCACTCTGCTAGCAAGAACAGAACCAGGATTTTAACCCAGGTAGTCCTGCTTCAGGGCCCATTTTCTTAATCACTACACCCAACCATACTGCTTCTCCCAAATCCGCTTCCTCTCCTGGGAAATTGATGGGGACTCTTTGTCCCCAGAAAAGGGTGACGTTGTAAGAAGTCAGATAGCTATGCTGGGAATCTAAAGCAATGCCCATATCCCCTGGATCTTCATCAAGCATTATTTGGAATAAGAGCTGGGAGTCACATCCCACCTTGGCCCTTTAATGAGAGTGTCACCCGGACACACCCAATCTCTTGCACAAAGTGAAAAGTGCCTTGTAATCTGTAAAACAATTAACATGAGACACGTTACATTTGGGTGTCTCTCCTTTCTGCCTCTTGCGAGGCCAAACTTTCGTGCATGGTGTTGCCACATTAACCTTCCTTACGTAGTATTTTTTTCACAGTCTTTCTTTGCCCAAAATTTTCAGTGATCTTTGAAAACAAGGGAAAAAAAGAAAAAAAAAAAGTTCCTTGTTAATCTCAATGTTTGAAAAAAAAGAAAAGAATAAGGAAGTTTTTTTTTTTAATTTTCAGTGATTACTTATTTCTTATATAAGGGACTACAGTTAACATGGCAATAAGTAGTTCCAGTATTTTCTTTTTGGTATTCAGCTCTAAAATATTCCCATGATTACATTCTCATACCGCTGTTTCTCTCACCAGTTCTTTTATAGAATACGCTATTCCAGGAAGGAGGGAACGGGGAGTTATTACTTAACGGGTATAGAGTTTCACTATTACAGGAGGAAAAGCGTCCTGAAGACGGATTGTGGTGATGGTAGCACGACATTATAAATGTATGTAATACCACTGAACTGCACACTTAAAAATGGTGAAGATGATAAATTTTATGTTTTACGTATTTTATCAAAATAAAAAAAATCGGGAAAAAAAATATATAAAAGAACACAGCATTTCTACTCTGCTAAGTAATGGCCTATCGTCAAAATCACAACACTGACCCATCTAGCACTGCACGCTATCTGAACTCCCAAATTCCTGTTTATGTTCACAACCATATCCTCTCACTCTGAGCCTCTGCCATGAGATTTCTGTCCCCTGGCATTCTCCTCCCTGACCTTTATTTCGGGACTTTCCCTCGAGCGGAGTTCTCCCTCTCTTTAAATACACCCAGCTCACACCTACCTCCTTCACAAAACCTTCTAACTACACAGGTCCTGCTCCTCCACACTGAGTCACAGAATGCAGTGGGTGTCAATAACAATCTGCTTTTCCTTTATTGGCATTTCACTTTCTACTGATAAATTTGAGCATCTTTTTATGTATTTATTGGCCATTTAGTGTTTGCTCTTCTGTGAACTATTTACCTCATTTGCCCCCTTTTCTACGGGGCTGTTGGTATTTTTTGATGTTGTTGTTTCTATGTTAAAGAACCTTTGTGTATTATGGGTATTAAAATGTTCTCATCGTAGGCATTACAAATATTTTCCCAAATATTTGAAGATTGCTGCTCTTCTTTTCCATATTTTAAAAAAACTATTCACAGCACACCCTTCTCTGTATAAACTCTAGGGTGCTTAATTTATGCCAATATTTAATTTCATTTAAATTTTTGAAAATCTTGTGTGGCTTCTGGTTGGAGCTGCATGGAGTTTTCAAAATTAATCTTGAAAGAATTAGCACATTTATGATATCAAGTATCAAGACTCTGCAGTCAAGAACATAGTATGTCTTTTCATTTGTTCAGAATTTATTTTACGTTCTTCAGTTAGATTTCATACCTTTCATCATTTATGTCTCTCCATTTTGAAATGTAATTTAATTAAGACTTTTGCAACCTGAGAAACGGATATTTTCAAAGTGGAAAACACTGCAACTGTATAGAAATTACTACATGATAACATTATTGTCGACTCTGCAAATGTTACCTTTTGCATTAAAAAGAGTTTTTAACTTTTATATAGTCAATATGCCTACCTATTATAGCTTCTGGATCTCTGGTCTTATTTAAGAACAACTCTTTTATCCCAGGGTGGTATATAGAGTCTCCTGAATTTTCTATTAAGATTTCAAAATTATTTTATTGTTTGCACTCACATCTTTAATCCACCTGGAATTCATTTTTGTATATGGTTTAAGATTCGGGTCCAATTTTGTTTTTACCATGATGGATGGCCTGTTATGTCAGCACTATTTATTAACTAACCCAGCCTTTTCCCACTGACTTGAATCAACACTTTCATCGTATATTAAATTCTTATACATATTAGAATCTATTTCAGGACTCCCTATTCTATCCTACTGATTATTTTATCTCTCACTATACCAATCCCATATTGGTTTAATTTCAGTGGTTTTCTATTAATAGTATCTTATGGTAACTCAT
>NW_012134192.1:1593210-1594962 GCF_000956105.1 Propithecus coquereli
ATCTTAGAGAAGATAGGAAACAGTCATGCCATGCAGGAAGTGCACGAAGATAAGCATTGGTGGAAGAGAATCTGCACAATTAACAGCAGCAAAATAGAAACAAGGCCGAGCAAAGGTCTTTGGAGCAGAGTGAGGTGAGGTGAGAGATTATATGGGACCAGATGACTGAAAACCTTGACTTTTAGGCTGAGACATGCAAATGTGATCTTTTACCCAAATCATACTTATTTCTCTAAAAGCATGGTTATACTAGCCACAGTCAAGTTGAGTTTGGGCCATTTCTGCACATACCCAAATAATTAACATAATCAAATGGATAATTTAGGGAGAAAAATTTAGATGTCATGAATTCCAATCGATTTATCACACTAATTAAGTTAACCCTCCAACTCCCAAAGCTGTGCTTTCCCTCCTACAAAAATAAGAAATCATTTCCACTCAAGATTAAGAAGGAGAAATTACATTGCTTATGATCTTGGAGATCTGAGTCGCCATCTTGATATCTGGTCTGTCAAGCTCCGCACTGTATGTATGGGTGCCCCGTACATCTTTTCTATAAGAAATCTGATCAGAGAGAGTTTGGGTTGGAAAAAAAAAAAAAAAATTAGTAATTTCATATAGCCACTACTCTTTATGTCCATACATTATTTACCCTTGCTATAATAGCTTAGTGAGTCTACTGACCTTAAACTTGTTTTGTTTTGTTTTTGGCACATTAATTGTATAGACATATTAACTGTTTACATTGTATGTATGTCTCACTGATATTAACGTGTTTGAACTGAATTTATACTACCTAAGAAATATAAGCTTAAGAGCAAAGCACAAAACCAATCTTAAAGGATTTTATATACATCACTTTATTAGCATGTATTTGTGCCTAAATATATAAGTTTATATTTACATACAGAGTAGTCTCATTTAGGACTTCTACTTGCCCACCATACAGTCTCAACCCCCAGTGGATACAAGATAAGTCGTAGCACAAGAATATTAAAAATCACTTCCTTCAAGAAGCAGGTGGGGAAGCTTTGAAATTCTCCAGCTTTTGCCCTCTTAATGATATCCTTCTCTTCCTCAAAAGCTGAACTCTTCAAATGCTCATACCAAGGAGACCTACTCATGGACACCCATAGTTTTATCGCATAATAAATATGACTTGATCCTCCCAAAACAAAAACAATTACATTAAGGAATATTCTGCCTCTAAATGTATGTTAGACATGAGCCAAACTACAGAAAGTAGAGATTTAAAGAGAAGAACACATAAATTCTGCCAAATGTACTTGAGATCACATTAGTCATTTAGATGAACTCAACTGACAAATTGGAAGAAAGGCCAGAACTGAACCAGTGTCATGTCCGATGGTCAACATATCTCACCAGTCTTTCTGCTTCTCTATTCTTGAGATTTGTCATGAACTGAAGCAGTATTTTCCAGAGATGGTTCTATGTGGCAATATTCCAGGGTCCAGCTGGCTATTATATTCTATTAAATTTACAATGCAAGGTGTGCAAGGATGGGCATTTTTAAAACCCAACTTCATTTTTTCAGAGCATAAAAGGTACAACACAGAAATGTACCACTGGATATCTGTACGAAATGCACAATTAATTACATCTTGCACAAAACAAGTATTTCTAATGTCACCAGCAGACTTTCTGCAATAGCGTCATCTGGGAGTAGTTATTAAAAATTTAGATTCCTGGGGTTCATCCATACTCCTCCATAACAGAATTTTGGTATATGGG
>NW_012134192.1:1595501-1619909 GCF_000956105.1 Propithecus coquereli
TATTTTATTTCAATGAAACATTTATAGACACTTCTATTTACTCTTTTATGAGCTTGCATTTGCTTCACCACCAAGACTATTTTTTAAACTACATTTATAATCATGAATCTGTCTCTGACAAGTGAACACACAATTAGTATAATTTCAGCAAGAACATCTGTTTTCTTCAGTATTTATATTTTCATGGTCTACCTTACCAAGTCATTTCAGGAAGATTTTGTGCATAAAGGTAGTAAAAGAAACATAAAAATAAGCTGGAAACTGAGTTGTTTTCTTGGGTGGATTTTCAATCTTTAGGGATTTTAAAACAGGCCAATTTCATTGGCTTCCAAAAGCAACACACTCATCCACAATGATGGCAAATCAACCTCGGCCTACGCTGAGTTAAATACAAGCTGTGTAAACAAAAACCGGCTCTCAGGTGAAAACAAACCAAAATTATTACCCACCTACAGGACTAACTGTTTCTAAGTTACTACATTCATATGAAAACCACAGGGGGGGAAATGTCTTTTTGTTTAGGAAAGAATGAGGGTAAAAATGGAAACCCTCACTTTTTGAAAAGAACGGCAACCTTTCAGAAATCTAAGCTTTACATGAGTTACCTAATTATATGCTGTTCAGTCTAATGACTGCGTGAAGAGAGGTGAACGGCACAAAGGCAGCAGGAGCAGGACTTTGAATAGGGCCCCATCATCCATGTAAATTGCAAATTAGAGGCCAGCATATGTGACTCAAAACAAATATTAAGATTGACATGAGCCGCAAATTCAAACAAGAGGACACAACGAAGCCACACAGGAGAAAACTAACTGATCACTAGCGAGAGCTTCCATAATATCATTCCTTGGGAATATGCCACAGGAAAGAGGGCTTATGTTGGGGGACATTCAAGAGTAGCAAGCTCCGGATTTCATGATCTGCAAGGATGTCTGAACACAGATGATATGGCAACACGGTTCCCCAGACAGATGACTTACTGCCGGGTTTGAGGCAAGCTCATCTGACATTTCGTGATACACATCTGCCCCATGCTGCCGTCCATCAGAACCCAGAAGAATCAAAAATGTTACACATCAGAAGAGAGGCTTGGAAGTCAAAGTACATACCCATACTTGTATCTTTTTCTATTTCTTAAGTAGATTCAAACCCTAAGTGCTAACCATATTGGAACAATACATTAGCCTCCATTCTTCAGTCTTCTCATGACAATATGGTGCTCTGTATAATATTATTTTAGATAAGAAGAGAGAAAGGAAAAGATTTCTGAAAATCATCAACCCAGGATGAGTGCAAGCTTGAGGGCCAATGATTGATTTTACATTATTTTCTTGAATGCTCTGTTCACTACTCTTTCCTCAGAGCATAGCAGAGAACGAACGAGGAGGAGGAACAGAAGGAGAAAGAAAGACAGAGGAGAAAGAGAAAGAAGGAAGAAGGAAGAGAGGGGAGGAGGAGAAAATAATAATATTAATAATAGTGTCCATTTTCGATTACTGTGTACCATATAAAGGACTTAATGGTTAGAGCTCCACTCACACATTTCTTAAATATACGACTACAAGGAATTTTTTAAACAACCACAATATCCATTAAACTGACTACAAGGAATTTTTTAAACAACCATAATATCCATTAAACCAAGTTCCCTTACTACTCTTCTATTTCAAATTTTTTAACTTCTAACTCTTTATTCTTAGTTATGAACATTAGAGTAATTTTAGTAAATTCCACAAAGGAAATATCTGGAACTCTATAAAATGACTTAGGGACAAATGACATCCAAACAGTATTTCAGTCTTTTCCTAGAAGATGGCATATGCCTCCATTTCTTTAAATCTTTTATTATACCTTTCAGTGAAGTTGCAGCATTTTGCTCTATAGGTCTTGCACTAGGCAAAATAATAATTATCATGTGATTGTCATTTTTAGACATTTATCTTGTACCCAAGATGATCTACTTTAGTTTTTTTTTATAGTATATAACAGTATATTAGTCTCATCTGAAAATAGTGATTCTGGTTTCTTCTATAGGAACACCTAGAATTATTACCTTACATCCTTAATCTCTTCCTTTGTTTTTATTTCACTGAACTTATTTCTTTGCTCTTATCCATGTATCTGGGTCATTTTCCTAAATAATTCCTTTGTAGTAGACATGTGTTAAATTTTTTTTCCTATCATTTTTTTTTTGTTTGTTTTATTTGGAAACTTCTCCTCCCTCACTCCATGTGATTTTGTGGGGCTCTCAAATGCAGCCCACCTTCCGGGCAACAGAAGTGGCCACATGACTCAGGCTGTCCAATCAGAAGCCCTGTCCGTTTGGAAACCATGATTAATGGAAGGGCAGACACAGCACCCAACAAGGCCAAAGTCACGTGGAGGATCTGAGGCTGGAGGAGAAAGAGCTGCTCTCCTTTTCTCTGGGTTCTGCTGCTGTAAGAATGATTTAAGTTTGGGAACATCAGCTGCCATCTCAAGTTCACACAGAGTCCATCTAAAAGTGTCGTACACAGCCCAGAGCCCAGAGCCCAGAGGTGGGGAGAGAGTCCTCGTAACACTGCAAAGCCTCTGGGTCCAGTTATGCCCGAAGATAGCTTGAATTTTCCAATTATATAAACCAATAAATTCCCATTTTTACTTGAACTGGAGGTAGATTTCTGTCACTAAAGCTAAAGAGTTCTGACTAATACAGCCTTCACTTCATGTTTCTCCAGTGTCGAGTCTGTTCTTTGTTGCCTCCAATAAAGATTTAAATTTCATCATAATTTATCTTTGAGTTTCTTCTTTATCTCCCCATGTTCACTTTCACCCTCAACGCATATCTTCATCTCATTTTACTGTCTTTTAATCTCAGCTTGTTGTCTCCTTATAACTTTCTACTTCTGGGTTTCCTAAGAGCCACGTCTTTTGCATGTTTCCTATGTTCGCTGTGCCAGGCAATCCTTCATATGAATTAATTCATAAAATCCTCACCCCACCCCTATCATGCCAGTTGTCTGCACACACCTGGGCTCCATCAACAACACCTTCTAAGGCTGGAATTACACCCTCCAGAATCCCCTTCCTTCTATAGTCCTGGGTTAAACTTGGCCAACAGGAAAAACTCACATAAGATTTTGCAAACGGAAGTGAAATGGATGCCTTTATTCTGCAGGTACGGCCGGACACGTGCATAGTCAAAGGATTCACAGTGGCCTTCCAGGAAACTTTTACTACTCACACAGCAAGGCTCCTTGGTAGGTGAGTTAATAAACTAGAGAAAAGCAAAACCTCCACAGACTCTCCTTAAAGTACGAGTCAAGCACGTGGAGTTGAGAAGATTGAGAGCTCAGGAATGGCAGCCTGGAAGGAAGCCACAGACAGACAGACACCTGTGGAGGCTAAGGGAGGTATGAGCAGGTGGACCTTAAAGGAAGCATATCCAACTGGCCCAGAACCCTTCCCTTTGCTGTTCTGCTGATGGTTAACATGATTCTTGGGGTGAAGAAACTAGACAGGATATATAGCCTTTTAAGTTTGTGGAACAGAAGAAGTATAACCTGTATATAGTTATAATCTTAAAGCACTGGTTCAATCAATCTCAAGAAAATTTTTGTCATCGTCATAAACTCTCACATTAGATAAGCCTTCCAGGTAATGTCAAATAGGCACATGGCCTGGTAATTCTATCTTTAATGATGGTTATTTCTGTCTGGGCAATGCTATACATAAAAACTTACTAAATTATTAAATTATAAATATTATTTTTCTATAAGAGAATATAAACCTTTTAAACATAAGTAAATGTAGGATCTGATACTATTCAGAAGACAGGAAAGTTTTCAATCTTCTAAAAGATGGAGTAAAATATGGAGTTATAGCTACAACAGTTTATCATTATGATTGTCATTGCTTATAAATCATTTTATAGTTAATAAAAGTTTTCTTATTCATGATTTAACTTTATTACCACCACAATCTTGTAAAAAAAAATGCAGGATAAGTATTACTAACTATCCTGCCCTAGAGATAAACAAAACACTAATATATCTATTTTTAATACTAAATCCTAAAGCACTATAATGGTAAGTCACATTGGGAACCACACAGAGCCATAATTGTTTTTCTAGTATCATTTTACTGATTTATCTGTAAGCTTTTTCACTTTCTGATGGAATAGAAAGTTTGTCTACTGATAAGTTTTTTATTAATTTTAAGAAAATACATACATCACTTTTGAAAAGAACATTAGTCTCTTGTTTCCCACGCTGAAAGAGGTATTAGAAATACACATTGAATCGATTACCAATACAGCGTCTTGGAAATGTTTACCACTCCAATTTCAACACAAGTCTGTATTGACACATTACTTATAAAACGTAAAATGGCAGTTTAAAATTTGTTTAACTTACTTCAGAACTATCGGACTTCGTGTCTGATAAGATTGATGAGAATTAATAACATAACTGGGGTTTTCATTATAAGCCCATCTTTAAGGGAAAGTCACAGGATAGAATCTCTCCAGCTTCTCTAATTCCATTAGAAAAATCTGGCAGGGGTATGTCCCTTAAGATACAAAAGGATTTAGGTTTGGCTGGTTTTAATCATTTTTTTGATTATAGTATTAACAAGATAGGTTCAGGAACCTTTTGAATATGTCCTTCTGACCTAAACATTTCCTAATATAAATTTCATACTGATTTGGGCCTTTTATAAGTTAAACTCCTTTTAATTGTTTCAAATTAACTATGATTTTACCCTAAACTCTCAAGTCACCCTTTAAAAACTGAAGGAGGACCACATAGGTCTAACATTTTGTGGAGTGGTTCTTCTGCGGAGCCCTTTGCATATATGATCTCATTTAATACTCGTGAGAGTCCCATGAGGTAGGTATTGTTGTCCCCATTTTATAGATGAGAAAATTGAGATCGAGAGATATTAAGGAGGTCATTTAGGCAACACGTGGCAAAGCAAGCATTTTAACCATGGTCTGACTCCAAATTTCTTTTCTAGTATATGCTACAGCGGAGGGTATTCTGAAAAATAACGTTTTTCCTGTTTTGGGATCGTTCAATTTTGGTGTGACACAAGAGACCACTGCCTCCAGCATCTCTTCGCCTTAGAGCTCTGGTATTCAGAGGTGAGAATTCAGTTGGACAGTCACAAAGAATCTTTCCTCTCATCTTCCACTTACTCACATTGCTAAAGGTACAGAGGAAAGAAATCTTGGTTCTTTAACAAATATTAGAAAGCTGACTTGATTTTGGTGGGAACATAAAAAAAAGGTAAACAAAGATGCTGACTTTCATTGTTTTAGGTAAATCGGATTCATATGTGATGACACGTTTATATTTTAAATTAAATTAAGTCATTTGTCGCCATAATGCAGAGTGACAGTCCACATTATGAAAGGGTAATTCTACTAGCAAATTCTCCGCAGTGAGTTTCATTGGGTTGAAGTTTTACAGGAGACAGTTTTATGGGAGTCTGTCTTTGACAGAGATTCTGTAGATCCACCCACTGAACCAAGAGATGTACCAGCTTTCCTTGTGGCTTCCAAGACCTGTGTTTAAATTTCATATCGTAGGGACAACAAATGTATTATTCTAAGTGGCTTGACTCTAGAGGAATATCAACTACTTCACAGGTAGAATACAAATATCATTCTCACTTTAAATCTGAGTAAATAGTCTTAAACACTTTCTAAATCCTATTATATGTACAAACTTTGCATGTAAAGGTTGAGTCGAGTCGGCAGAGGAGTGTAAGTAAACACGTCTTTCTCCCATAAGTACACAGTATTGAATGAAGGAGAAAAGGGCTTCATACTCTATTCCCTCAATCCCTCAATCAAAGACCTTTTAAAAGAAAAGGCAGAGTTAAAATAATAAGCCCAGTTCTATGATAAGGAACTTCCGTATTTGAATTTCATTGAATTATAGAGTGAGAAACAGCCTCCCTGGGATGCCTGTAACATCGGCGCCTACTCCAAGCCACCAGACCACCTTCTAACCCATGGACTTTTGTGCAAATTCAAAGTCTCTTCAATATCAAAATAGTGGGAACTTGGGGTTTCTCGGTTATTCTTTCCCGCAGTGCATCTGAATTCTGAAGATGACCAATTTTGTTCCCCGTTTTTAAAATTTCATTCAAAATCTTGACTAATTGCCAGCGACCTTTAAGAGGGCGGCAGTGAGGTGTAACAGAAAGAGCAGAATCGGGAGTTTGATCCCTTAGTCGCATGTTCGTCATCCACAAAATGGGAATGAGTACAGGGTTTTTGCAGGAATTAGAAATGATCAAAGTCTTGGCACAGTTCCTGGTGCGTGGTAAGTGGCATGTGCTCTGTAAGTGGTAGTTATTATGATTAGCACAGTCATTCTGTAAGCAAACAGCATCCCCTTAAAATAACCCTCAAAATAATTACAGAGATGTGGCGGCTCCATCTCCTAGCAATCTCAAATCACCTTAGAAAAGTGGTTTGGTATTGGCATATGTGTATGCATGTGGGTTACAATGTAAAACCTCATTGGTTTTTATTCAAACATTGACCTATTGCAATTTAATGTCGAATAACTGTCGCCATCCTGCAAAGAGACACTCTGCTTGAGGAGGCTCTAGGGTACAGCGGCAGCAAAGCACAACTCAGTAAGAGCACTCAGGGGTGGAATGGCCGCTGTGTGAGATGACAAAGGTGCTTCGGATACTTTTCCAAGAGAGGGAGTTTCTTGACCCAACTAGGACAGACACTTTGTCACTAACCGCTTCCAACCCTTAGAGAACCTGACAAACAGTTCACACATTCCTTTTGCAGAACACAGAAATCATGATGAGACAAATAAGCTTCCCCTACAATTTCAGGAAGAAATGACTCTTCGAGGCCACTGGAATAGCATGGTCATTGAGCACATTCGTGAAAGGTGCCAGGAACCTGCTAACTTACAAGCAAAGAAGAAATTCGTTTTCTACAGGATAACTTCCTCCCTCTTGGCGTCTGCTTCTAAGCCAACCATTAGGCATCTATTGCTTTCATATTCCCCGTGGGTCTTAAGTTTGATGATTTGCTCCCCACAAGCGTTCCAGAAGAATCAGTACTGGTGTACAATACAGGTAGTGTTCATGAATAATCCCTCCATGGGACATTGATTTCTGATGCTCTTTGTTTCAGTTCTTCTGGGATTCTAGGCTAGAATCAGCTTTGGCCTCAACTTGAGGGATGAAATAAAGTCCTACCTCCCTTCAACAGATTAAGGGACCCACTTTTGGCTAAAAGACTCCAAAGTTTTAAGTTCCTGGTCACTAAAAGACAGAGGCTAGCCATGTTTCATTTGCTTCTACCCGCCTTCCCCTTACTAATCATTACTAGATTTTATAAAAGGCTGACTTGAGAAGAACAAAGGGCCGGAAGACTTCTTTGCTTACTTCATCCCACCCCTGGCACCCTCCTCCTGTTTGTAGGGTTCCAACACAACAGCTGTTTTGGACCGCAAAGAGTTTCTTTTTAATAAACAACTGCCAGCCACAAACTGGTTCTGGCCCATCTCCTGAGGACGTGTAGTTCACAGACTTGCACCCTATATTTCACCTTTGTACATATAGGAATTTTTACATATACTAATTATAATACATTTAAATGTTAAATCTCCACCCTAAAGTGATCAAAGGATATATGTTACATACATGTAAACCTAATACACATGTGTGTGGGTCTCCTTCATAAATATTCATAGCTCTGCCTATAACCTGTGGAATATGTATACTTGACCAATGCATTCAGCATAAATTCCTGTCTTCCCCCTGCCTCCCTGGAAGTGCCTGTCTTGCTTCTCAGCTTGTCAGGATGGCCAGCCTGCAGGATGTAACCTTTTATAAAAAATAAGGTCTCCTTTCTAAATTTACAGACTTTGTGACTCTTTTTCAGTCAACAAAGTCAGGGATGCTCTGGAAATGCTAATAACCCAGTAGGTCCAAAGGATCCGTATTTGACTTGTACAAAGCAAGATTTCCAATGTCTGCAAGCACCTGGCAATTGAAAGGCATTCTGCAAGGCGTTCATGACCATCAACAGAAGAATTCAGATGTACCTGTGACTGATAAGAAATATTAAAGTCCTTTTTGAATAGGGGTGTGGTAATATTGAAATTTCAACAAAATAATCATAAACCCTGATGTGAGTTAGCTACAATTTTCTAGAAAATCATGAGGAATCGGCTTCCTTACGTTACTCTGGTGTTTATTGACCTCCATGGCGTGTTTGACCTCAGGTGGCTCCTTCATGTGGGCATAATCTGAGAATCCTTTGGTGGCATCATGTTTCTGCTTGTAGGCAACCTTAAAAAGCACAAATCATTGTTAGCTCCACTTAAAGCTGTATAAAATCTTACCTGTCGACTTCCAGTGTTTTGCTAGCATTTTATATATTTAAATACCATCACTGATAATTAAATTTGCCTAAGCCTCTGTAACAAGACAATCTCCATAATGCTCTGATCTTAGTGCTTCTGTTTAGATTCCTAATTCTTATCCTTTGTTGTTTATGTCAAAACATCCTTGACCAAAGATGAAATCTCCACTTCTATTCATCTAGTTTAAATCTCAGGTACAGTTTTGGGAAATTGTGCAGATCTAAGAGCTTTTAGGATTATAGATGTTCAAGGTTTAAATCTTGGGAAAGCAATTGATTAAGTAGGCAGGAATTATAGGATATTTACAAGTGAATTGTTTGTTTTTAAATGAATGGGTCTGATTTTATACAGACACAGCTGTAAGATAATATAAGGTTTAAATGCACAAACCTTTGGGAGAAAATATAACATGTGGGCAAAATTCTCAGATACGTCAAGCCTTGGTCTTCCTTAGGGAAATGAACATTAGACCAATACCATCCATCATCACCAGGTTAAATTTGCTCCATAGTGGCATGGAGAGGGGGGCATGAGAAAGATACCTTAGAAATAGATGTAACTGAACTTGACTATGAAGTTGGAAACTAAAGAAGAACCTAAAGATAGTTTCTCAGTTTATACCATATTATTCTATTTATCCTGTTTCTCTCCTTTGCAATGTTGAATCACTTCGTTTAGTTTTTGTAGAATTACTTATCATCTGTCTTCTCTTACTAGAAGATAACTGTCCAGTTCCCTGAATCCTCAGAACCCACGATAGTGCCTGGCACAAAATTAGCATCGGTGAATATTTGCTCCATGAATGAATAAATAAATGAATGAATAACTGAAAGAGTGAGAATAAAACAATAATACATGAAGGAAAGGCAAGATTCATTTTTAAAATATATTAAAAGTTTTATACTAAAAGGATGCGAAATGGAATTGGAATGACTTCACACATGAGAACAAAAGGCAACTTAAAAAGAAAAACTAAAAGATTCTTCACCAAGAACAAAACAAGGTCTAGTTTTCAATGAAAAATGAATACAGTTAAACTTAAGGAAAACACTTTTACCATATGAACTCCTTGAGAGCTATGACTATCTTACACATCTTTTAATATCCTGTGTTTATCACAGTGAATGATACGGAGGAGAAATGTAATAAATGTTTAGTGAATGGATGAATAATTGAATTTATTAAATAGTCTCATAAGCTTAAACTCCTCATAGGCTTTTATAAACATAACTAACCACCTATTAAACTTAGATAATATACCTATCTAAAGGATTATAGCGATCATTATAAACTAATTTTTATAAATAAAATTATTAAATCTTATCATCCAAAAAAGGCATCTAGTACAACTATCAATGTTTAAATTCCCTCTCTGGCTCCCCACCTAGTTTTTAAAAAACTTCTACCAAAAGAGAACTAAACCTGGGACATCACAGTCTCTAAATTTTAAAAGTTCCGATTGAAAGTTCTTCCTTTAATGAAACCCCAGTCTATCTCCCCAT
Organism: Propithecus coquereli; assembly: GCF_000956105.1. Lineage (NCBI taxonomy): Eukaryota > Metazoa > Chordata > Mammalia > Primates > Indriidae > Propithecus > Propithecus coquereli. The sequence continues at coordinate 1,605,391 of NW_012134192.1, forward strand.
GGCTACATCTATGAGGCCGCATAGAAAAAGTCTAGTTCACAAGACAGAACTTGCAACATGGAAGACAGGTGTCAATGACTTCTGTTCCTCCAGACCGTCAGCACAGCGTAAGGTGCTGAAGCCCTGAACACCCTCTATGCTTTATCCAACCCAAAGCCCAATGTATCTGTCTCTTTCTTAAGGTACCCACAATGGTTTGACCAATCTTAATCAGAATTGTTTCATTTAATCCAGGTTATTGGATGGGTTACCAGGACTTCAATGCAGCACCTCACCTTATTCCAGGTATAATTCATCTTGTTAGCATTTATCAGCCTAATCCATCAAGGTATCTAATTCTGATGAACATGTCTTTAAAATGTTCACCAATTAATTATGTTAAATAGGAAACTCTTTAAGAACCTCCATTCAGGTTGAGAAAGTCCATTATCTCTGTTCCATTACATTCTATATTATAACGTTAAGGCAGACGAAGGGAGAATTTAATGGGTGCCCAAGTCTACAAAGCCAACCAAAAACTTCTATGAGCTTTATTCCTTCTTCTGAAATAAAAAGAGCTAGCATGTCCCCATCTCCTTTTTGATGGATGCCTGGTTTATTTTGTATTTTACACCTACTATCATACTTGTGACTTTGTAATCGTAACCAATGCAGCTGATCATTTTGTGGGTTATCATAGAAACGGTGAGTCATCGAGTACAATTTTAAAAAGCACTTCTTCTTAAAAAGGCTATGTAATTTTCTACTTGCAGCATTAAAATAGTCATTTCATTTATAGCTGCTACTAAGTACCACTTTAGAATTAAGATTACATCAAATTGGAGGCAGCTGAACTTTAATTTATCATATTAATTTTCTCCCTTAAAACAGCTAATGGAAAATTGTGTCACACTAATACATTTTCTGATAAATTTGGTTTCTTAGGATTTGTCATTATTGTGTGGCATATCCCTAGATTAATTCTGTTTTCTTCATACTTTGAGAACTAAGATTGTTATGGTACCAGACACCTAGAGACTGGAGTGTAATTGCAATAGTCTTATATACTTTATATATAAATATATTTATATAAGTAATATATACATTTAACTTATATATTTGATCTTATAGTATATTTTTGTATCTCATATATACATACATAAAATGTACATATATGTTTAAATTACAGTATATTTTATACGTACTACATAGGCAAATGGGCTTTTAATCCCATCTCATAGGCACCTCTGAAATCCTGAAACAGCACCCTAGGGCCACTAGAGATGAAACATGGACCCTCATAAACATCTTCGGTTCAGATGCCTGAGAAAGCTGAATTTCTTCTGTGATAGGGGGTCACTTAGCCTTTGCCTGAAACAGCCCGGATAAGGATATCACCACTTCATGGCACGATCCATTCCATTTTCAGAAACTTTCTTTATGATCTTTGTTTATAAAATTGTTAATAGGGGATAGCTAATAAAATAGCCTCCCCCAAAAAAAGATCCACATTTCTCTCTCTCTCCATTTTTATTCAGAAATTTCTTCCTTTCAGTCATTTTCTATAAGGAAGTATGAATCTAGCTAACTTTATCACTTTAGTTTGAATTTTAAGCATCTGAGAGTGTTTGCAAACTGATTTTAAGATAATAGTTTAGCTGGGCGCGGTGGCTCAGGCCTGTAATCCTAGCACTCTGGGAGGCCGAGGCGGGTGGATCGCTCAAGGTCAGGAGTTCGAGACCAGCCTGAGCAACAGCAAGAGCGAAACTCCGTCTCTACTAAAAAAATAGAAAGAAATTAGCTGGACAACTAAAAAAATATATATAAAAAATTAGCCGGGCATGGTGGCACATGCCTGTAGTCCCAGCTACTTGGGAGGCTGAGGCAGAAGGATCGCTTGAGCCCAGGAGTCTGAGGTTGCTGTGAGCTAGGCTGATGCCATGGCACTCTAGCCTGGGGAACAGAGCAAGACTCTGTCTCAAAAAAAAAATAAAAAATAAAAATAATAGTTTGTTTTAACAGTTTGCCAAAAACCCAGGAGACATTTCATTAGAACCTAGAATGCCATTTAATGTCAGACTTCATCTAATACTCTAATTAAGTAGACGACAAATCTGACACTATTTGGACACAGTAAAAGTTTAGTTGTTTAATTGTCACAGACAGTAGTCTATTTTCTTGCCTCCCTTATTACCAGATTAACACTGAGAATCACAATTTTAACAATACTAAAAAGTTGATATATGTAAATCTAAAGTAATGTTGTTACAGTTATGTAACTCTTTGAAATAGACACCTTACTCAGAATCCAGGTTTTTCCTTACTACTAAGTTTAGTGACAATTACAACAGCAGAAAGCACTGCTAATTAAGCATGCATATGTATCTCTCCCAGTGGTGTGTATTCTAGCACAGGATAACACTTGTTAACAATGTAAGTGAGAACCTATTCTGACATAAACCAATGATAGATTCCAAAATATACAATCTGGATTATCTTTCATGTTCAGTTCTGTGTTACATGTATTTATGTACTGCAGATCCTTGCATGCTATAAAAAGGGCATAAAAGTTGTCTGCTTCCAAAGACAAGAGGCTGCAAATATCTGAAAATGTTATCTTCCCAAGTATAAAAATAAGAATAGATTTTTTTTTCTTTCTTTATTGCATAATTGTTGCTTGTCACATATCAAGTGTTGTGCTGTAATTATCTGCTTTTTAAAGTAGCCCATATTATCAGCAAGTGGTTAGGTGACCAGATGTTGGCAGGAAAAATAAAGGGCATATTAGTCACGGTCAGCCATGCAGAACCTTGACATCATATATTTTTAGCCTCATGTTGCATAACTGAGATTAGCTTACTGCCAAGTTGGGTACACAGTGGACGTTTAAATTTGTAATAATGAACTATTTAACGATGTTCTGCAAAGGATAACTATGCTCAGTATTTTTCAAGAGTAATTTGTTTTCAGACTATTTAAAATTATCAAGGTATCCTCTACTTAAAAGTAAAAAGACTCTGGGGGAAGAAGCAAATTGTTTAATAAGAAAAAGGTGGAGGTGGTAGCAAAGCGATGGGATGGCATGTGGTTAAGAACTCAGATTACGGAGCCAGCTTATGTTTCTGTGCTGGCTCTGCCATTTGCTGGCTGTGCCACCTTGGACAAGTTACTTAGCCTCTCTGTGCTTCTGTTTTCACATCTCTCAAATGGGGCTATTTCATAGGATTGTTGTGAGAATTAAATAACATAAATATGTGTGGAATGCATAGAACAGCACCTGACACATAGTAAGCACTTCTATGTGTTTACTTTTATTATTAACCTAAAATGTGGCATAAAGAATATCAACTACGTAAAAGGAAGCATATCCTTAAAAAGGAAATGAATGAACTCAACAAAAATCCATTTTATAAGTATTTACTGAACATTCTTTATGTTCCAGGGACTGTCCCAAGCACAGGAGTAGAACAAGGAACAGGACAGATGAGGTCCCTGCTCTTATGTAGTTTAGAGGGCCAAGCAATAGATTAACAAAGTAACAAAAAAAATCAGATTGTGCTATGAAGAAAACACAATGAGTCAGAAAAAGGTGAAATATCCTATTTTGAAATTCTGTTTAAGAAATGCAATAGATTAAATGTATTCAGAATGCCTTATGTGTTGATGTACTGCAAAGAGAAAATTACCCCAAACTCTTCTGGATTCAAAATGGGTTTACAGGAGGACAGTTAAGTTCATCTGCAACTCGCAATCACCAAAATAGCCACTTCCACCTGACGGAGGCTCTTTTTGGTAGCCTGAGATATTCTAAATGGAAAACACAATTTACAGAAAAGGATCTTCAGGAACCACTTGTTTAAATTGATGGGGCACAGACATGCGGATCCCGAATTCAACTATTATCTCTTTATGTGACTTTTAATGAGCTATCGAAATGTTTTCCACTTAGGGAACATATGTTAAATCAGAGAATAGTTTAATATTTACTATAAGAATTTCATCTGTGTAAGCTATCTAAATGAGATTAAAATGTGCCCTATAAATAGCAGTGCATGGAAAAACAGCATCAAGTAACTGACATAAACCTGCACGTCCTTTTCATTTTCTGCGATTTCACCAGCAACTATGACAGTGCGTTAATCAGTTGCTTCCAACTTGCATTCAGTATTCAACAACTTAGAAAAAAATATTTTATTAAAATAATAAATAACTTATCTCAGGTTATATGTTTCACCTACACAATCGTATAACAATTTAGGAAAACACACCTCACTCTGAAGCTGTGTAACTTCTCTTGCGAAAACACTGTCAATCGTGGCTGGCATCCGCTTATAAAGAGAGTTGGAAAGATCTGCCTTAATGGTGCCTTTGTATTTTGCCTGGGAAGGAAGAAAGAAAAAAAATAAACATTCTTTTTTTTTTTTTTTTTTTTTTACTGTGAATATAAAAAGAAACTTTCTTCAGAAACAGAATTGATTTAAAAATCTGCAGACCATTTTAATTTTAGATACTGGAGCTGACAAACATATTCTGAACAGATAGAAATACATCCAATTTCTCTTGGAGAAAGCTATAAATGAGACAGGCAAGAACATATTTTCTATTTTTCTATTTAAACCCAAGCAGTTTTCTAGATGCAAACCTATTTGTGTGGTATTGACAGTTTCACGTTTGATGAGGGAGTAAACGATCTGAGAACGGTCGACATGTGAGTAGTTCCAGAAAATACAAGTCGTTAGCAACTACTGTGTAGAACTTGAACACAATGGTCAGCATTCCTTCATTTAAATCTTCTCAGCCTCCTCCTGTTACAGTGGGAGGTGGGGGTGCTTTTCTGTCCTTTTGTGCCTTCCCACCCCTAATCTGCCCTGTCTCTAAACCATCTCAATCGTTACCGTAAGACAAACACTCATCCACCATTTCCTCTTGGGAAAACTAGATGCAAGGGAACACTATAGATTGCCCACTTCTAATTTTTCCGCTCTGTAGTTAACTCCTTCAGGAAAAATAATCAATAACTGAGAACATCAAGAATTTCTCTGCGCAGGAGAACTAACATAGCTAACACAAATAAACAAAACTGTGTTCTTCCTTACTGTGTAGACGAGTCCCCAACATTCCTCCCACTCTGAGCTAGATGTGAGTGTTGATTTTTTAGCATATATCCTGTATAAATCTTCTCTTCCCACACTCTTTGGATTTTTGGTACTTAATAAAAGAAAATCTACCGATTTCCCTCAAAATTGTTTCATATTAGCGGAAATAATACATTGATCTTTCTCCAACATAATTTACAGAACACTAGAGGTCAGTCATTTACAACACTTTTATTCATTCTCTATTTCAAATTTATCTCTTCTAAGTGATCTATTCACAGACCACAGTAATGTCTCGTCATAGCCATCATTATTAACACTGTGCTTTACAATGCAACATAAACTGCAGTCGGTCCGAAATGCTGTCAGAGAGAGACCACGTGATTTTTTCAGCTGGAAAATGAATATAGTGTATTTCCTACTCTGTGGTTTCATAATAGGTACCTCTGGTGAACTGAATTTTATCCTACTCAAAAATAGCTTAAATTAACTTAAAATTGTTTATCAAAGATATCACATTTTATTGAAATCTGATCAATCTTACTTATTTCCAAAATGACATTTAATAGTGTGTCTCTAATAAGTCTATTAGGAAAAAAACACAGAACTTCTAAAATTAACTATTTTGCCCGTGCTCTCTACTTATTGAATAAAAATATTCCTTTTCAAGAGGAATTCTATATAAATAAGACAGGGTTAGAGTCAAAATACAGACGTATATAATAAAATATATAAACCATATATAGTAAAATATATCAGTTTATATGGGTTAATTGACACAGTGCATAGAATTAGATAATCATATAGATATTACCCACATTCACTGGTGTTTTCAAAATATTATGCTCCAACTCTAATGCACACACTTTTATCTATAGAAATAGAAAAAGAAAAATGCAAGCCGGTTTGCAAGTTTTTGATACCTTACCTCAGAAATAAAAGCGCCAATATTTTTTACATGGTTTAGCATAGGAGTGTCCGTCACAAATGTACACTTGTCCTTAGACGTTTTGTACGCTTCTTTATAATGGATCTAGAAAAGAGAATAATTTACATAAGAAGAGAAAGGAGAAAAGCAATTCTCATGGCCTTTTTTTGAAGAGAGCATTAAGATGAGAAAGTCCATTTTCCAAAGTAAATACTCAGATGTGGAATGATCCTCAAAGCTAGCCAAGTCAGATACACAGATATCCAGCTCAGAGCTGCAAAGCTGACGGAGGCCCGGTGAGGACAGGCTGGTCTTCAGATAAGCGAGGTCCAGTTATCGTGAGGATCAACGCCAGGGATGTGGGGCCGCAGATGACGGGTCCTCTTGGCCCAGCCTCCCGAGCGTAACTATCAAATGTGTGCCACCTCCCTCCCAAATGCGTCCGAGTTTATTGTCACTTTTAAGCCACGGGCCTTAACAGTTAAGCCTATGGCCAAACAGAAACATAGCTGCCTATCTCAAGGTAGAAAATAAATAGTCCCCAGGACAGATGTAATCAATTAAGAAGTAGAAGCAGAAATTAAACATGTAGAGATTACTATTAGCATTATTATCTATACATGCTTGATTAGAGGAAGGGGCTTAAGTTGTGGCCATGTTGGGCTCCCTGTTATTAATTAATTCCCTGCTAATCAAACTTACCCAATTTATGAGCACCTCCCCCACTCTCTTCCCCTCCCTGAAACAAGAGCAGAACCTGTCCAGAAAGCTTGCCCCCTGTAGAGATCATTCCAGAACCCCACACCCCTGCTCCCCCCTGCTGTGGGCAGGCAGAATAGCAGGAGAAAGCCCAGACAGGCCTGGCCAAGCATGCTCATTTCTTCTCTCAAACTCCCCAGTAACGTGAGTCACTTCCTTTGCCTGGGGGAGAGGCCAGAATTGTTACTCTAGGGGAAGGCGCCGCATGGACATGTGAGCCCAAAAGAAATCAGGAAATGTGGAGAAAGACCTAAAATGCAATCACACTCTCACAGTAATTGCTGCACAACCTGGAAACCAGGGAGGCAACGCTATGACCAGTTGAGGTAATCTGCTGAAAGTTATGTCGCCCTGTAATGAAGTCATGTTTATCTACCCAAGACCATAAATTCTTAAGCTGAAAAAAAAAGTGCCCCAGTTCAGATGATAAATTACATGGTCTGCCTAATTATAACCCAAAAGTGAAGCTGAATCGAACACACTACCTGGTTCCTAGAGGACATGACTAACACTGACGTTCCACGCTAATGCGACATGGAGATTTTCCCTCGTGCAAACCTGATTTGAGGGGCATCGCTCGACCCGAGGTAGACCCACATGCGAAGAGATTAAGTAAAATTATTTCAAAATGCTACATTTCACTGCTGTGATTCTTCGATATCAGATGCCTACCACATTAAACACTTGCTTTATTCATGAAATCAACATGAGAACATATTTATCTTATCCAAGCACTAAATTACTTTTTTTTCCTTCGCAGAGATTAGCCATAATTTTAGGTTCCCGCAAATCGCCCTCCTCCGTCACTAGTAATTAAACTGTTAATGGCAGTATGATAAATAGTAGGCTATTTTGATCATAAGGAGGAAAAAAAAAAGTATCTCGGTTATATAATTAAGTGTGAGGGAAAATAACCTATCATCAGGCTTAAGTTTGACTCATTATTTTTATCTCTTGCCACCATCTTTTCCTCATCACGGTCACATTCTCCACCGTGGCAGTATGTGCTTGTGGCTACAGCCTCCTGATAAAGTCCGACACAAACAGAATGTTCAGGACGGCAGCCCTGGAGAAGGGGGAAGCATTCACTTCCTCTGCTAGGCAGGCAAATAGTCCAGACTTAATTGCGGACTCCATTTCTTTCTTTGGTCTTTAGTAAAAAGATACAGACATCTGTATCTTTAAATTTAAGATGCATTGGAAAATGGAAGATCATTTGTTTATTGTCATTCGTATTATATAATTTCTTAGAAATCATACACACACACACAGAGGCACATATAGATGTGTGTACGATTTCTAAGGAATTGTATAATACGAATGACAATAAGCAAATGATCCTAAATGTTATATAAATAAAGAATGTTACATATTAGTAGCCTTCCTATGCCAGGATAAGAGGAAATGATAGGTGAAAGGGAATCGCATCCATCAACGATGCAAATCTCAGGTAAAACAAAAATCACGGAATAGATTGGCCATTCCCTACCACAATCATGTCTACATCTTACAACCTAAGGCTGGTACCATCTATTGCATAGATTGCCAGGCCATTCCCCTTCGCTCCTATGGACAGAACCTGAATGTATTCATGAGAGTAGCCAGGCCCAACTACCCCAGCCCCGGAGGACAGACTGATCTAAATCAGGAATGGTCATGTCATTCTCTCTGGCTGGTGCTTGGTCTGGGGAGGCCAGGTGTCCAGCTCTGGCCACGAGACATTGTTGGGAGTCTTCCCAGCGGTGGTTTCTAGCATAAAGGGAGAGACTTAGCACGGCCTTTTGACACTTGCTCTTCTACCTTTTTCCTTCCCCAGTCACAGGGGGGCAGCAGCAATGATGTCACCACAAGGCAATAAGCCACCATATTATCTGACGGCAGAGCACAAGGAAAGCAGCCAGAGAGACTAATAACACCCACTGTACTGACACTGAACTACTCACCTCCAGGCTTTATGTGTGTGGGTGGGGGAGCAAACACTTATTTGTAAAGCTGTGTGTGTGTTTTCCTGATCTTGCAGCCATCTGCATTTAACCAATACACAGCCCAATGTATTTTCAATTTAAAAAAAAAAAAAAAGGGCAAAGCTAATGACTTTCTGAACATTAAGATGTCCCCAACATTCACCTCCTCCTCTGACCTTGCCCATTTATCCCACAATGTCTCAGCCACAATTAGGGTTAAATTAGTTCAGTGTTGCTTCCTCCTCTCGGCCAGATTTCTTTCACTGAGCACGAGATTAGCTAATGGCTGGAGCTGGATGACAGGCGTGGAAGTGTTTGAGGATATTTCCGCTCACAGGCATTCTTAACTGGAAGTATCTAGAAAGTCTCTTCGCAAGTGAAATCATACCAGTCAAATTCAGTAAACCCTGGAAGAAAGAACTGCGGCTCCATCACTATTGTGTTAATTGGGCCGCGTGTAGACAAAGTCACTCTCCCAGGTTTTCAAGCTTTCTCTGGAGGGGGAACCACAGAATTTAATGTTTTCAGCATCACAAGGATTACCCACAACAAACAATGTTCATTGGCATGGAAAATGTTCTTCCTGCTGCCATGCAAATGAACACCCTAAAAAGCTCCAAACCAAAACATTGAGTCAGAGGCTGCGAGTAGATGCGGCCAAACTTGTTCTGTAGAAGGCTCTTTATGCCTAATTTACAAGAAACATACTGAAGATTCCCTTTTGCCTAGTATTGTTTATGACTTAGCTATCAGAACGCTACTAGATTTGTAATTCTGAATGCTCGATAGAGTGGACAGGTTTAATTTATTCGAGGAATTGATTGCATATTTGACTAACAGGACTAAATACCAAAGACAGTAGACTGCGGGAACAAAAAGTGTTACGTGCTTAATAGAAAAATAAAAGAGGCTGCCTCAGAGGACCAGGTGTCCTTCAAGATTGGGCAGCGAGTTCTGCAGAGGGAAATCTCACGATGTGGGTAGAGCAAATGCAAAGCAGAAACTAGGCAAAAAAAAAAAAGAAAAAGAAAAATGCCTTATACTGATCCCCAAAGTGAAGCCACTTGACCTGAAAAACCGACTTTTCTCTCTGTGGAGAATTTTAAACAGTGCAGGCCTCCCAAGACTGCTGTCTGGGCCAATCTTAACATTTCTATAAATTGTCCGGCTAGGGGTTGATACAGCAAAGTCCGCGGGTCTGCTGATAACCCCAAGCCGTCTGAGAGGGGGAAAGGGCAAGCTGATGACACGGCAAAGAGATGAACCTCGGAAGCTCTCAAAGGGCCGGGCGAGAGGGCAGAAAACTGCAGATTAGATTCCTCCCTAGTGAGGTTAAGACAATCCAAACCGCCGCTAAGAGATGATGGGCCCTAAACTATTAGGCGCAGAAATTAGGACTGAAAATGGCTCTGATGTTCTACAGAGATTGATCTAACAGCTCTCTGTGGCCCCCACGTCCAAGAAGCTCTAAATAGCATCACAAGGGATGCCGGAAGCAAAATAAAACATCATCCTACTCCTAACCCAGGCTGTCCGCATCTGGACTGCTGCGCGCAGCCGTGGTTACTACGCCCCAGCAAGGACATATGAAGGTTAGAAAAGGTCCAAAGAGAAATAATTAGAGCGGTGAAGGGCATCTAGAAAGGCTGCTCCATGAAGAGAAACCCATGGAACCACCCTTCTCATCTGAAAACAAAAATGAGTCAGAGTGGGAAGTGACTCCAGGTGACAACTCTGAACTGAGGCTCATATAAGCTATGACACAGGCTTGCTGCAGCACGGAATATAAAAATGTACATGGAGGGCCTGGCACACGTCATGGGAGGAAGGACAACCTGATCCCCCAGGCTTGAGAGTCAGACAGACCTCATTTCAAATCCCAGGTCTGCGGCTCACTAGCCGTGGGACTTGATCTACAGCATTCAAGGTGGCTTCTTTAAGCTTCAGGATGGAGGACCCCGCAAAGGAGGACCCCGGATGCTCTGCTGGGGCATACGGATTATAAAACAAAACGAACATACTTGAAGGTTTGGGTTTAAATTTAAGTTTGAGACCGGGCGAAATGGTGCGCTACATTAAGTGGAGGTCACTAACAAATGGGCTCAATCAGAAATATCAGACAGGCTTGACCAGAACTCGGGTCTCAGTTGGTGTGGCAGGGCATCAATTTTTATATCTGTTTTAGCTCCAAGACCGATGCGTTCTAGACAACCATCTGGCCACGCAGAAGATATAACAGAGACAAGAATTTCAAATATAAGTTCGTCTGTTCCATACAAAAGCACTGATGACATTGAGAAAGAATAAGCAAGTTATTAATAATACTATTTAACCACGCTTTTTAAAAAACTATAAATTTGATTTAGTCCAATATGCCAGTTCCTTCCAGAAAGGACAAATTAAAATTTGTTTTTAAGATGATTGCACAAATTCCTCTTTCCACTTTCATTAGGAACAAAAAGAATAATTTTTCAGACTATTGGTAAATGTAAAAATTCTAAAAATTAAGCAAGTTTCTTAGCAAGTACAGAATTGTATTTGGAAGCAAAATGTGAATGTGTACACAGATATAAATTAAACACAATAATAATCGTATGAATATTTAGGCAGTGTGGATATTCTGCCATGCAACATAAATCTATATCAAACAGAAATTATGCCGTGTGTTTGATTTTACCTACAGGGGCAAGAAATAACAGGGCTTTGGCTTTTGCAAAATGACAAAGGCCATCACCTCTCACCACAGGTCGGTTTTCAAGTCACTGATAAACAATCTTATCCAAAGCAACTGCAACAAAATCACCTACTAACTATAGTTACCACTTTAATCCTAATGCTTTACATAATACAGTTTAGCTCAGTTATAATTACACTTCAATAAAAACATATCAAAGCTGAAAGTCGTATTACCTCCCACATTAGGAATTTAAGGTTTTAAATGGTGGGCTTACTGTTACTAATATTAGCATAATAAGTGATAATAAAGCTAAGATAAAATTTGTGTGGAAATCTACAGTGAGAGATTACACAGCAGAGTGACGAGAAAGGGCTTTGTGTTCAAGTCCTACTCCCTCTGCTTTACTGTGTGACCCAGGCAAGGTGCTTAACCTCTCTGTGCCTCCATCTCCTCACTTCCAAAATGGGCAAAAGAACAGAACCTACCTTTCAAGCTGCAGTGCCTGGCACATAAATCTTAACTGTTGCTGATATCGCTATTGCTGTTGTTGTCACTGTTGTTTCATTATTCTTACTGCAGTTTATAAAGAACTTTCACATACAGTAGCTAATGATTATTAAGTAATAGCACAAAGAAATTCTTAACTTAAATTTTCATTACATCACATGTCAAGTATACAGGAAGGGGTAGGATTCTCACCACCATCCTTTGGCTCTTTTCTGACAAATCAGAAGGCAACACAGCCCCATATAGGAAACGTGATTGGATAGATTCAAAAGTTAGTTACAGATCCAATAGTTAGTAACAGCTACCATTTATTGAGTACCCACGATGTTCCAGACGACTCACTCAGCATTTTAGATGTGTTACCACTATTTAGTCTTCCTATTACAAATGTTACACCTAAGGAATTGAGCCCAGCAAGGTTATATAACCTTCCCAAGGTGACAGCTGAGTCGACCCACGCAGGCTGACTTCAGAGGACACAGCAGCACACTACCCCACCCTGCGTCCAGGACTGACTTTCTTTGAAAATAAACAATCGTAAAATATTCCAGTCGCTTCGCTCATTACCAACAAGAGAAACAACCAGTATTGTGCTCCTGTCTCCAAATGAAGACGCAGACACATGCTCACTTCATAGGAGCCACCTTCCCATCGTACAAGCAATTCTCTTTCAGCTGTTAATGAAGATCATCTAAATTCTCATTCCTAGTGAGCAATACTTTTCCTTGTACTTCTGGAATTCTAGTTTACATATTTACCATGAAATATATATACATATATATGTTGACTAGTTCTTTAATTCTAGGATTCCCTTGCAATATAATATAAACCAATCTCAGTTACTAAAAAAAAGTCACAACCAAAATGCTCCTTTTCACTAATAATCATCATCTAGATCAGGGTTCTTAACATGCAGTTCAGTAATCCATAAATCCCAAATTGTAAATAATTATTATATGCATATAGGTATACGCATTTTCCTGGTTTGGAAAACAATTGCATTCACGAGATCCTTCAAAAGGTCACCCAAATGTTAAAAGTCACTCATTTATAATAGATAGAGATCCTCCCAAGACAAATTACATCATTATATTAATTTTAAAGTCTTTGGGGTTCTCAAATAGAAGATGCACTGAAATTCAATGCCTTATGATCTCATGCCAGAGGGACAGCAAAATTCATAGGAGACAGGATTCTGGGTTAAGAATGAGGAAATTTGCTCTAGCAGAAATTCTCTGTCTAGGTGACCTTGGGGAAATCACTGAACATTTCTGTACCTAGTTCTACGATCTGGAAAATAATTGTGTTTGAAGAGATGATTTCAGGGTTTTTTCCCTCGCTCTGTGACTTTATACCTTAATAGTACTACACGTGCAAAGCAAAGTAAGACAGAAATTACTTAAGCCACTTACATCGCTGATGAGTTTGGTGCATTTTCTGGCCAATTCCATGCTTAAGTCTTCAATGATAGGCTTAAAGAAGACCTGTTGGAAAAAAAGGAAAAGGAATATTTTTCTCATCATCTATTTAGAGGAACAAACACTGTTCTTGAGTAGGTCCTTTTTTACTCACCTGGTCTTCTTCATTTTCTTCTTCCCCTGTTTTTTCCTCTTCTGTTTCATCTTTTACATCCTCTAATACAGGGACCCTCATTTTTACCCTTTCAAAATATTTATATTTTGAAAATGTACTCGAGTAGCGTCTTTTTATGTACCACAGCTCCCTTGAGAGCTTGGTGTCTCCAGTGCTCTGGTAGGAATGACCTTGCTCAAGACTCACCCTATTTAGCTCACACTTCACTCTCCTTATCTCAACAGTGCCTGAGTGAATGGAACAGGATCCCAGAGGTTTGCCAGGGCTAGCCTCACACGTGTAAATAACATTTTCTCAGGCGAAATTTGATTTTATGAACCTCCAAACTCAACGTTCTTTAAACTGGTTAAGAAATCCAAAAGAGAAAATGTATTTATCTTTCATTAATTGAATTCATTCATAAAATAGTTTGAAAAGGACTTAAAGATTCTGGAGAAACTATTCAACTACGACACTCGAGATATCATAGTCCGAAGCCTGTTATCTCAAAGATTGCTCAACTCCATCTAAATAAAGCTTTCGCTGGAATGTCAGACGTATCTCTGACTTGGTACAGTGAATCTGGATTATTCAAACTCATTTCATTAACCTAAATTAAATGTTTTATGAGACACACACATACTTCTCACATCCTAAAAAATACTCCCTTTATATTAGCTGATTAGAAGCTAGTAATTTAGTACAAAAAGCCCTTTGAACCACTTCAAAGAATCTATTCTGAGTTAATTATGACTGTTAATCTTATATTGGTGAGTACTAAATTGTATTAATTGTAAACATCATTAAACATGAGAAGTTGCAGTTAACATATGTTGATATATCATTTAAGAATTCTAGAAACATCAGTGTTTCAAAATAATCATCCTTTTAAAATTCTGCTCATTGTATTCATTTTTACAAATTTGTTAATTATTTGTATATATCTCAATGTGTGCCACACGCTTGGAAAAGTTTGGAAAAATAAACTATCACAATATTTATAATGTCGTATCTGTCATTGGTTATATGATTAAAAA
>NW_012134192.1:1620224-1625955 GCF_000956105.1 Propithecus coquereli
TTTTAAAAAATTGCCTTGGCCTTACCTAAACTGAAAATCCTGACAAGAAAAAAATTCTGCATAGCCATCATGTATAGATTATTTCTCAAATTGTGTCTCATGAGGCAAAAATGCCACGAAATCTTCTGCAGGAGAAAAAAGTGAGTTTCTTAAACCCACATTTGGGAATCCTGTATCCTAACCTCTACCCCTGCCATTTAGAGTTCCACAAGGCAGACTGACACGTTAGGAGGGCTAAGAAGACCCTCCAACAAAAACCTTCTTGGTTTGCTTAACTCAGCATTCCCCAAACATGAATCCTATCTCATCTCATCTCATCTAGTCTACTCTATCTACTTACCTTTGTTAATGATACCCGATACCCCAGAAAACTAATATTCTTCTGTGAAATCTGCCAAAAGATTATTCAAATATTCTATAGAAAATCTATTACATTATCTTTATTTGGAAACAGGGAGAAGCAATCTCTATAAACTTTTCTGGCAAACTTCTAGAAGCGTAGAAAGAAAATCTTGCCCAAACAGCCAAGACACACCTCTTGGCTTGCATCTGACGAGACGACACTGGCGTTGCTCAGGGTGAGTTCTATTTCCGGCGGTGAATTACCTTTGTCAGGCTTGAACGGCAATTATCTTCTCATTTCCCATCATGCGATAAGTTCTTATGGACTCTCCACTGTGCTGCAAGAGAATAAGCTGTTGAGATTTAATGTACAAAGTTTTGAAGGCAAAACCAAACACCACATGCAACATGCACAGAGAGTTTCCATTTGAGATTTCAGAATCAGAATTTCAAAGCCAGAGAAATCCTGAATAAATCAGTATACCTAAAGCCCTCTCTTTTACAGAGGACAAAGGGAAGGCCAAGAAAAATTAATTATCTGTCTCATTTGCAAAGTTATTCAATGGAATACTAGCATCAGAACCTAACTAGAAAATATTTCAATTACCAATACCTTAATCAATACATGAGACTTTGTTAATAAAAATAATGAAATTTTTTTAAAAAAAGAACCTAACTAGAATCCCCGTGTTTATTTACCCAACAAATAAATGCTGTTATGCCATGTAACCTGCTTGCTGTTAGAGATGCAATGGTGAATGAAACATACTTCATGCTAAGAAAAGGTAGGAAATTAAGAAACCCATCATTCAAGAATTGCTGGATGAACTCTTTAATGGATTGTTTGGCAAGCTAGATACACCATTACTTTTGATTGAATGCATATTTTTTTCCTTTCACCTACAAGTTATAATATAAAGTTCATATAACGTTTTCTCTGGAAAATTTAAAGCCCTGTACTTTATCACAGCAAAGTTCTCTTGTCAATAGCTCTAAAACCTGACTTGGGGAATAAGACGGATAGTGATCATTTTTCAAAATTCCCTATCAACTTTTTTTTAAACCAAGTTTAATGTTATATTTGAATAGATATTTTTGCCTTGGGGCGCCACAAAAGGGAATATTTACATAGCTGTTAACCTCTTTTACTTATTAAGCACTTCATTTATGCTGTCTACCTTTTGACTTGAGTCCTTAACCCATGCCTTGATACAAATGAGACCAAAATGGGAATCACATCACTTATGGTTAGAGCCTCAATAACCAAGTCTTGCTCTACCCTATCCCCTGGGGCAAATTATTTAATTCCTCTCTGTCTCTAATTCTCCATAGTTAAACAGAAAAACCTAATTGATAAAAGTTTATAAAAGGAAAGCACTTCAAAAAGATTTCTGAACCACCCAACGAAGCTACACAGTTACAGGAGAAACACTTGTTACCAAAGGGACTTCTCATTTGACAAGGTAAGACTCTGTGCCATCAATATCTTTTTAAAGGCAAGAAGGGCCGCCTACAACTTGACAGCCTAAAGATTGTGTATTTATATTAATAATACAGAAGTATTCCCATCTTCTGTAGTTTGCTGTTTATGTGTAAGCAAACGCATCACCATAGTAACCGAGGAGTGGGGACACAGTCCCTGGGGACACAGCCCTTGGCCGAGGAAACACGTCTGTTCCACCATCTCATCATGTAGTGCATGACTGTCTTCAGCTTCCTTAAGGTCTCGTGCAACAAGAATCTCTTGGGTTTTGACCCATGTTTTCATACTTATTTCACTTTTTTCTCCTTTTTTAAATTTTTCCATTGTGATAGAACACATGCTTTTCCCCAACAGGGTTGAAAATGACTTCAGAATGAAAATCCACAGTAAATAATTGACATAGATCAAGATTCAGTTCTGAGTGGAGGAAAACTGACAGAGATAAACCAATTTTTTATTTTAAAAATTATCTCAACATTTCTTATTACAAATTAGTTATCCTAAATGGCTAGATGAGAGAGGAATTAGTTTGCCTGATTTGTTTTCCTGCCTTGATAGTTTTTTCACACTCATTTTTAGTTGCTTGCTTTTTGTTGTTGGGTTGTTTTTTTTTTATGACAATCTCTCAGAAGGTTTTTGCTTCTCAGTTGAATCCCTAGTTACTTCAGCTTTGCTTCACATATGTACTCATCGTTTGGCAACTGCCCAAAAGAGAACTTTACTAACAGATGAGGGAGAAGGAATAGTTTCATAAAACAAGAAATATAAACATCTAAGGCAATTTGTCTTCTTTATAAAAGAGAAGAGTTCTGCTTAATATTAGCCCAATCTATTTTTACAATGTATACTCATTAACACATCTTCTCCTTTTTAATGGCTACTTTATTACTTTGTTAATTAGAAATCAAAAGAAAGCAAAGACCTGAATAACTGTCACATTACCAATTATGCTATTAAAGATTTCATGGAGTATTTTTCCATATTTATATTGTTATTTTCACACATGTAGATACTACGCAAACTGAGAGCTACATATCTAGAAAGATTTAGAGGAAGATAAGAACAAAAACTGCAAATAATTTTGGGCACCACAATTTCCAGGTTGGGTAGGTTGGGACGGCAAAATCATGTACTCTTCTTATTGGGGTGGGAGAGACGTATTCTTATTCACTGTCTACATTAATAACATAAGTACCCAGTGAACTAAAAGACTTTGGTTAAATTTGCAACTTGCTTGAGATATTGGTTCAGTTTCCATAACAATGAAGCTAATACCGTAATTACACCCATAATGGTCACCACAGAGAGAAGCCCAAGGTCTGAGTGGTCTATCTGTGGCTTATAACCAAACCAAAAGGTCAGGCAGA
The DNA here is from genome assembly GCF_000956105.1 of Propithecus coquereli. NCBI lineage: Eukaryota > Metazoa > Chordata > Mammalia > Primates > Indriidae > Propithecus > Propithecus coquereli. The sequence goes on from NW_012134192.1 coordinate 1,623,417, forward strand.
TCAAACAGCTTGACTTCCACAAAAAAGTATCCCTTTCCTACAGTTTTGTTCCTACAGTTTTGTGTAAGGTATGTCAGAAATAATTGTGAAGGACTTTAAAATTGGCATAAACAAAAAAATTACTGGGTGTCTGCTCTAGTGTTCCCTTCTAGGCTATATTGTTTTTTCATTGTCTTTGAACTACCTTACAATTCCATAAATTGTTGAAAACTGGTAACAATGCATGTGATTCTTATCCACAGAAATGCAAATTACAGGAGTCCCCCCTTATCCACGGCGGGAGATGTTCCAAAACCCCCAGTGGATGCCTGAAATCATGGACAGTACCAAACTCCATACATAGTCTGTGTTTTCCTGTATATACATACCTGGATAAAGCTTAATTTCTAAATTAGGCACAGTAAAAGATTAACCATAATAGCCAATAATAAAATAGAACAATTTATAACAACATATTATAATAAAAGTTATGTGAATGTGATTTCTCTCTCTCTCTCAAAATATCTTATTGTATTGTACTCATCTATTTTCAGACTGTAGTAACTGAAACTTCCAGAAGCAAAACTGCAGATAAGGGGGACTGCTGTAATTGTGTCCTGGGAAAAGCAATTCACTATTGCCCTGCAGATAGATGCTTTTTTCACCTGTCTGTCGATGCATTTCAGCATTCCTTGCTACTCATGTATGTGTGGCTCTACGAATTCCCCTTTGAACTAACTGCAACCACTTACTGTTGTTCTCATTTATTAAGGAGTTAAAATCTTTGAAATATGTTTATTTTATGTTTTATGAGAGTCGGGACGTTATAATTTTTTTAAAAAATCCATTAACAGATGAGAATGATTTAATTATCCTCATATCTTTCTTTAACGTTCAGCAGAAATAGAATGGAGAAAAACATTATTGGAGAAAGCCCTCTTCTCTCAATTGTAAAATATAGCTGTAAAAAATTTTAGCATTTATTGAAATCAGCTTTTTGTTTTGTTTTGTTTTCAGGTTTGATTTCAAATGCCCCGTGCGTGCTTGTATATATGTACATTCACACCCACACCACACACACACACACACACACACACACAACACACACACATACATGCACTCAAGCAGAGTTAATTCTCCACAGCTGCCAGTTCTCACTTGAAAAGCATAAAAGGCTTCAATAAATGCAAAGACTTAATTACTTCTCACATCTGGAAAAACTTGAATATGAGAGTGGATTTATGGAAGAAGCTCTTTGCTTGGCTGTCAACACCATATCAGAAGCCAGCAAGCAAGCCGGCTTGATCACTCTTGGCAATTCTTTAACCCATTCAGAGATAGATGATCTACCAATTAATTCATAACATGTCCTGTTTACATGATTTATGAATTTTATGAAAACACAGTAACGTAAATAATGTCCTAGTATTTATGGAGAAAAGCTGTTTCCAGGAGGGGAAAAAAAAAAATCATACATTAAAATGTAGAAATAATGAGGACGTCCTTACATCCGGGGATACAAAGGAAAGGCTTTGAGGGGTTGTAGAGTGTATTAAGGACAGACATTAGAACAATAACTTCAATAAACACTTGCAAACTAGACAATTTGGCACGTTTTGGAGAAACTGTGATAATGTTTCTAAAAGGAATTAGGAGAGTTTATGAAGTCATAGCAAGATTTAGCAGTAACCAAGGAATGGGCAGATCTCCCCCAGAAGAGGATGTTTAAGCTGAAATTAAGCAAAGTGATGGGTTACAGAGAAGGTATCCAAAGAGCATTTGCAATGACCCAGAGAATGCAGGGACCAAAAGTGCATTGTCACTGAGGCATACAATAAGAGAGAGATAAAGGCAGACGAGGAATTGAGGATCATGCCACAGCCAGAGACGTCAGGGCAAAGCTGCACGCGGCTAACGTATGGAAATCAGTTATGCTAACACAACAAGCTTACATTGGTTTGAACCACGAACCCTTTACAATAACACAGTTCCGAGTCAATTAACCATGGAAGCAGAAGCTTTACAGCCACTCTATTCTCTTTATATCCCTGGAACTTAATTTTCACCCCTTCCTGTTATCATTAGCCAATTGGAATACTCTTGTGTTTCTGGGCTTTATGAAAACTCTTAGCAAAGAAAGTATTTCCAGATTTATTAGTCTAGTGAAGAAAAAATATTTAAGGGAAATCCTTTTGTAGTATGGAGACTCAGAAATTTATGTTCAATGTGTTTATAATATAAATTTCACGCTTTTTACATTGCTACAATTACAACGCTATAGCTGAAATGCATCTTTTTTCCTACTCTTTACTAAATAAGTGATGTCAATATTTCTGCTTGAACCTTAAGCATCAAGTTACTAACACCTAAGGATTTCTTCTATCCAAAACTCATGATTTCATCCCACTTTTAAGCCAGGGAAAATAATACGACCAACGCTCACAAGTTTGGAACTTTTGAAACACCATTTCCTGAGCCTTATTCAATTATTTCCAATGGAGTTTTTTTCATGTGTACTTCAAAATATAAGACAGTATCAAAGTAAAATAATTAAAGTAAA
>NW_012134192.1:1637140-1639410 GCF_000956105.1 Propithecus coquereli
GTGGCTTACAATAAGAGCAAATCAATGGCATTGGTATGTCTGGAATACAAATGTACACCACCTGTGTATATATTATGCTCAATATTTGAGTCAAAATATCAGTATTTGTACTACTATGCAGAAGTGCATATTATTATGCTAGGTATTGCAAGAAATATAAAACTGAATAAAATCTAGCCTTTCATACTCAAGGCTCTTATAACCTGTAGAGACAAAACAATTTGAGAATAGAATAAAGTCATCAGAAAATTACAGAGTGCAGTGAGGGTTCAGAAGGCAGAGAAAATCCCAACCATCAGGAAGATTGAAGTTTCAAGAACATTGCTTTGCTCTGCACATTATGAAGATGAGACCATTTTCCAGAAGTGAGAAATGGGAAGTTGGAAGACACATTACGTACAAGGACAAGAGAAGAGCCATACTATGGTGACCATGTGAAACAAGTTCAGCATGGCCTGGGACGGTGTAGGAATAAGGTCGCAGGAAAGGCAGAATGGAGACAGCTTCAAATGTCAAACCACCAACTGCATATATAATTCAATCAGAAATCTTAAGTCCCAATGTTTTAAGCAGGGGAGTGACATACAAATCCAATATAGAGAGATTAATCTAGTTTCAATGTAGGTAGGAATATGGTGAAATGGGAGGAACAAGGTAATCAGAAGACTCTATACAACGGTCTAGGCAAGAGATAAAGACCTAAGCCAGGGTTATGAAAGTGGCTAAAGGCAAAGATCTGAGAGACATTAAAGATGCAGAGTGAGCGACAGATAAGATGTGAAGAATGAAAGGAGAAAGGTTGGGCAGAGGTATTGCGAGTAGTTTTGAACAGAAGCGGAAATGTTGAGTCCAAGAGTTGTTCAGGTGGAGATAAACCGAGGTCATGATTAAAACACTGACTCAGCTTAGAGAAAGGGGTCAGAGTTCAGAGAGCCATGGGCAAGTCTTAGAGCAAGTAAACAGAACGATTTTCAAAGGCATCTCCTAAAGAAAAGCACCTATTCATTCCCAAAAGACACTGCTGACCCTCCACGTGCGTAGGAAAAGGTACATTCGTGAAATGAGGTCTCCTGTGAGACAAAGAAAAACATTCTCTTTTCTGTTTTCTTAATAATCATGCTTCAATAAAATTTTTATCAAGAGGCCATTATGTGAATTAGGAACTTGGAATACACAAAAGTTTATTGTCTGCATTAAGGGGCTTTTAAAATCTTTTATATGTTCTTGTCTGGTGATAAAAATGATAAATGTTTACAGCTTACTGGAAGTAGCAAAAAAGCACAAAAACCAAGTGTTTGAAATATTGCATCAGGAATTGCTGAATTCTATCAAATGCTTTTCCAGCATCGGATGGCTTATTTGACTTTTTGATCAATATCAATAGCACATTAATTTTATCACATGAATAGATTTCCCAATATCGAACCACCCTTGCATTCTTGTGCTAAATACTACTTGCTTGTGGTAGATTGTTCTTTGAATGAATATGATCTTATAGCATTTGTTTATGTGATAATATGTATGTGGCAATGAATATTTATGTCCTTGAACTCGAGCCATTTATTTGTGTTCAAGAACTGGAGTTTCCTTTTTGAAGCTGTTACCCTTTTTATGCCCTATGCCAATTTACGTACCTTTGAAATGGCCATTCTGGAAAATAGGATAGACTCGTTGATAAAACTACAGCAGACATGTCAATCAATTTACCTGCCTGGTCCAAACTACACTCAGGTCCAGCATCTTCTGAGCAGACTATGCATCACATGCCCTGACTGTCCAGCTGCAGCTCATCAGACCAAAAGCAGACACCACACTTGAGAAGAAGCGGCACTCAGTGACCAATAAGGATGTGTTTTGTGAGTTTGAACTAAGAGACATTTAGCTGTAAATAATCAGCTGGTGGTGAATGCTGGAGCTAAAGGCCAGGTAGACTCAGGTGGGTGGTTATTTTTCAACCATATGCAGATAAGCAGGCTAAAAAAAAAAACCTATATTCAGAGAAAAGCAGAGTCAAAGAACCATAGAAACCCTAAAAGACACAGAGGAAGAGATTTGCTTTCTAATAACTTCACAGTTCCCATGAAGGCCAGGCTTACCTGCTGGGATGGTTTTCTATGAGATTACCCTATACCCTTCCTATAAATCCCTTTTTTCTTTAGTCATTCTTTGGAACAAAACATCCCTAATACAACATTTATCAGGGACAGGATCCTTTTATACAGCTAATCACTGAATAATACTGTTCAATGCTTTCCTTCATTCCTTCCAGT
>NW_012134192.1:1639460-1641996 GCF_000956105.1 Propithecus coquereli
TCTGATTGCCAATTAAATGTGGCCAATTCAAAATACAAAAACTTCTATAAAAGGGCACATTATTTGTATTATAGAATCTAATCTTCTGGGATAGAGTTGCAGAAGACTTTATAATAAAAAAATTATCCATGATTTTATGCTCCAACTAGTTCTTTATTTAATTTATCTATTTATTAGACTTGGCATTTTATTAACATTTGTTTCACTTTTCCAAAACACAGCAATGGTGAATGTCCTATTTTAAATAAACTATCTTTGTTTAAATATTCAAAGACTAAAATGTTTGTACTATAAGGACTAAATGTTTTTCAAAACATCATCAAAAATATATCTTTTAAAGTATATTACAGGCTTTTATGGTGTTTGTGTTTCAGAGACTAGACCAGTGATTACATTTTGAGCTATGATTTGACAAAGATTATAACTGACTCATGAACTATTTAATAATAGGGCTTCTGCTCAAGTTCTTTTATGTTATACTCAAAAAACAAAACACATGCATGAGCTGTCATGAGGTTATATTCCACAATGAGCTGATAGCAGAACTTTATTCCATTTTCTGGTCTGGCAAAAACACGACAACTGACCAAACAAGGATGACTAAGGACAGAAGAAATGGGAAGCCAGCTAGATCCTCACCAAGTTAACCACAGCCACAAAGATATCGTTTGGAAAGTGCCCAGAATGGGAAATGCCACATCTGGTGTGACCAGTGGACAGAGAGCCACACAAGGAGCAGTCCCAAGACCTGGGTTCAAAATCCCCACTCTAAACAATCAGACCAATCTTTCTAGTCCTAAGATTGTAGGATCACCAAATTTATCCACTTATCTACTAATCACCATGGTACAAGGAGTTCAAAGATGAACACATCACCTATTCACAAATTGTTTTGTCAACCCCTCCTCTTTTTTTGTTTGGTGTTTTTTGTTGTGTGTTTGTTTGTTGGTGTTGGCCAAAGAGGAATAAAAGTAGCCCATGTTAAACAGCAGGTACGTCCTTTACATATCTTATCTCATGGAATACTCATAAACTCTCTGGAAGGCAAATCCCACTGGGACCCCCAAACTGAAGCTCAAAAGTAGCATCAATAGACCTTAAACCAATATCTTCTATATGTTGATGTATCAACTGACCATATATATATATATACCTGTTATGTGTATTCAATACTGTCATAGTCTATGGCTGAAATCCACTTTTTAAAACTCCCTTTGTGTTAGGTAGATAGCAAGGATCTCTGGCTCTTCTAGGGACAAGGATGCCCTGCTCTGGTGCTGTCTCAAGTAATTGCTCCACCTGGGAAGAAGGATGAGGGCGGACACTCCGTTTTGGTGTTGCTCCAGCCTTAATCCTACCCCGAGCAACTGCTACGCCCGGGGAAGGAGGGAATGCCTTACCAATCTGGGAGTTCCCCAGCCCAGGCATGATAGGATTTAGAAAGTGACTTAAAGTAACCTAAGGGTAACTATTATGCCATTGGCTTGAATCTGCATTGCGGTTCACCCCCGCAGGTGAGGACACCTGTTGATCATTTGTTAATATCCCACACCTCCCGAGAGCCCTCCCCCAGACTGGGCTGATAAAAAGAAACAATATGAAAATTCAGAGAAACTCACAGAGTTGGTCTGTCTGTCTCTCTCCACTTGCGGAGACAGACTCATTTTGTTCTACAGCAAAGAGCTGCTTGAGTGAAACTGCTTCCTGCCTGGGGTTACTCCATCATATTGGTCCTGCTGGTGATTTTTCCAAGCAGGGAGCCAGAGGACCAGGATAATAGTCTGGACTTGACACTTCAGTGTGTCTGGTCATTTTTCCACCAAGAGCACACCAAGAATCGAGGGCAGACTGCCACCCTGACATTTGTATTATGACTACAGTTCAAAACCTAACCTGGTATGATTGAATGGCTAATAAAGCATAGGACCTTCATAAAACCTATTCCCATATATGTCAAAATATTTTTAACTGTTATAAAGCCACAGCCTTTAAACAACTACAAGGACATTCTCATAGTCTAGTTTTGAAACTAGAGCATCTAACTCAAGCGCATGTATACAAGAAACTATAAGTGGATTCCACATGCACATAAAATAGACAGGTATTCCCAAGGCATGAGAAATCATCAGTGATGTAGCTATGCTCAGTGTATTCATGGCTATGTGTTCCAAAATCGATATAAACATAATCAGTGGGAAATTAAATTCTGATTGAGCCAAGAGTATGGCTTTGAAAAGCTTTTAAGCATTTATCTCCACAATGATCTCATGAGAAGTTCAAGCTTGCTTTTCAAGCAACGACACTGTCCAAAGCTCTAAAAAGCAGATATTTATCATAGCATTCAATCTGTTGCAAAAAGTTCTTGGCAGTTTGACTTAATATAAGAAAAATAAGTTTTCATGTCATCACAAATGGGAAAAGAAATTATCTTAAACACTACCTTTCTTTATCCTCTAATTTAATTAACATTCTCCCTCTTAAGCTTATAATAACTTTTATTATTTTTCATACCAACGGTATTTTAGTTTTTCTGCAA
>NW_012134192.1:1646242-1648177 GCF_000956105.1 Propithecus coquereli
TGTCAATCTGAGAAAGGCAAGAGAAAATGAAGAAAGTTATGCAAAATTTGATACAAACAAACTTGCAAGGGGATGTTTAGTCCACATCGGAAAGTAAACTTTCTCGAGCATCATGTAAAACATTCAGCAGCATCCGTGTCTATAAAATTAACATGTGTTTCGAACTCACATGGGCCTTCTCCATAATTATTCTATTTTATTTCATTTTCAAGATACTTCTTTGAGAAGATGCCAGGATCATATAACATCTGAAGGCAAAAATCTTTTTAACTTCTTCTTATTCAAATGAAATTTAATATGATCACTGAGGAAATAAGGATGAACATTTCTGATAAAATATTAATAACAGGATCCAAAATGATATATGCGGGACAAAAATGAGAATAGCTATTAAACACAGCAGCTGGAGTACACAGGGGAGTTGGATCCCAAGCTCCCTTGTTTACCAACTCCATGAGCTTAGGCAAGTTATTCAATTTCTCAGAGGCAAGCATTCCTCGCCAGTAATATTGAAATAATAACAATTGCATCTCTAGATGGCTTTTGTGACAATTAAACAAGATAATATATTTAGAGCACTTGAATCAGTGCACTTAAGTAAGCGCTTAATAAATGCTTAACATTATTATCATTCTCTCAAAATCGTTCCCACTTAACATGGTCATAAAAAAGCAAAAGATTATGTATAGAAAAATTCTGGAAAGAATTAACCAAAGTAGTACGTTTCTGAAGGTCAGTAGTAGATTTCTGGAGTTTTTTCTTGGGTATTATTATTGCTCATTTTAAAAAGTTTCTAAATGTTCGAAATGCAATGTTATCATAATTAAAAATAAGCTACATTATTATCTTGAATCTTCAAAACTAAGAAAATATTTTGTGGCAAGAGAAGGCATTCAACTTGGGTCTAGGTCCTTGCTGGGAGACTAGTCACCCATGTTTTCTGAGAAAATCATTTCTTTTTTAGAAAATCATGTAATGTATTGGTTGAGAACATGGGCTCCAGGCCTACTGCTGACCAGTTGGGTGATCTCACATGAGTTTGTACAACTTCTCTCAGCCCCATTTAATTTCTTTACAAAATGGAATAAGAGTAGCCCATTCATAGGGTATCTCTAAAAATTCTACCATTTCAAACTTTTCTATAGTCACAGGAATCATGTCCCCATGACTTTTGTTTAAAAAGACTCTTTAACACATATTCCAAAGCCTCTATTATTAGAACTCTGTGCTCCGGGGACATTAATAGATAGAATGGGATAAACAGTCCAGAGACAGACCCCTAGTGCATATGACAAAGGTCATCCAAGACAATGGGAAAAAAGTAGTTCCTTCTAAATAACACTAGCACAACATAGGAAAAACATAACATTGGGTCCATTTCTCATATTTCACACCAAGATAAATTCCAAATGCGATCCAAATGTACAATATGAAACCATGGAAGAAAACATAAGGGAATTTACTTTATAACCTGGGAGTGGGAAACCATTCCTAACTCAAAATCCAGAGCCTACTGGGAAAATAACAAGCACATAAAAATAAATTTGACTACATAAAAATGAGTAATAATCTAAAATTTTCAGAGAAAAAGAAAACAACCACTGTAAACAAAAGAAATAGTTGGTGGGGGGGGAATGCAACATATCATGAAGGGCTAATAACACTAATATATAAGAAATTTCTAGAAACTGAGAAAAGATCAATAACCCGATATGGACAAAAGATGAACAGTTCATAGAAAAAGAAATGCAAATGGTTCTCAGTGTAAGAAACCCTACTAATGGTAAGATAAATACAAATTAAAACAAGAGATCCATTTTGCACCTTTCAAATTAGCAAAAACTCCAAAAGTTTGACAATATACTCTGTTGGTAAGACTGAATAAATGGGCCCTGTCATATACCACTGCTGGGAACACAAATGGTTCAGCCCCAG
>NW_012134192.1:1649012-1685498 GCF_000956105.1 Propithecus coquereli
TTTCCTCTTTCAAAAAACATGTATTTCCTAGTTCTGTCCCATGAAAATGTCTACAAGTAATGACATCCCAGTAGGAATGGGTATTCAAAACATTAGAAAGACTATTTTCAATGTACGTTCATGAACAGTCTGAGATAATCATTAAAAAAGTGGATTTATGCCTTCCCCTAATTCAGGAAACAGATGTTGACATTTTATGTAAACTGTTACTTGAATACAGAGTAGTACTGATCCGTGCCAAATTTTACAGGTCTAAGGTGAAATTAGAAAAATAAGGACAATTAACACACACACACACACACACACACACACACGCACACATACACATGTAAGTCTGGTTGTTATTCTCCATTTGCCTCCAAGCCAGCTCCATCCTCTCCCTCCCCTGCCCTGCCCGTGTCCCAGGAGGAGAACCCTGGAGCGCTGCATCTCCTCAGCTTCCTTGCAGCTACTCTTCTGAGTTTGGCCAATGGAGTCAGGGACAGGAGATGAGAGGGAGGAGATGAGGGAGTTAGGGGCATTTCTTCCCCACACCCTCCCTTCCCTGGTGTCCTGTCTCTGGTAGTAGCTTCATCCTGCCAGTGCTGACTCCCTCTAGCAGCCCCTCCTCCACAACTCCAGTTCTCCGTGGGCTTCAGCCCCAAGGGCCATCTTGGCTTCCTGAATCTCTGGGCACCCCACTGCCTCTTGTCTATTCCCTTCACCATGCCCACGGCTCTGTAAATCGTCTCTATGCGGCAACAAGTGGATTACTCTGTTCCCTGCTGCACTCTGACCAATATGTGAACATACACACACACACACACACACACAAACATACATGCATGCATACACACATATGAACGTGCATGCACATACACACATGTACACATGCATACATATACGCAAACACACATACATGCATCGCACATATACACATATGGACATGCACATGTGCAAACACATGCACAGATATACACATGCATATACACATGCACACATACACACATGCATACATATATGCGTGTATATGCACACACTGTGCACAGATGCACATATATGCATGCACATACGTGTACACATGCAGGCACGCACATATACGTGCATGTGCACACACTATGCACAAATGTGCACGTATACATGTACAGACACACACATATACACACATGCACACAGGCACACACATATACATAAACAAGCACACACATGCACACATAGCTATACCTATATATCTGTATATATACATCCATATACTTCTATATTCATATACATAGAAACATACACATATATATACAAACAAATACATATATAAATACATACGAACATGTGTGTGTCTGTGTAAGGTTGGCAATAAACCTTACTATAATTTTACGTGAAAATACACTTTTTTGGAAGGGAAAATAGAGCAGGTAATGGTCACCTAAGTAGGTTCCCAAACTTGTTATGGCTCCAAAATTTTATGGCTCCCAATCAAATGTCTGAACATTGTATGACAGAGCAAAAGCCACACACGCAGAGAAGCAGCAGGATGAGCAGAAGAGAGCGTGCGCCTGGAAAGCCGGCAGGCAGGGGCCGCCCCTCCGCTCTGCGCTGGCCAGGCTGTGACTCTGCCCAGAATTAAACGATTCTGTGCCTCGCTGAATCCTCCGCGCCCTGCCTCCCCCACATGGTTGTCGTTAGGCTCCGAACGCACTAAGTGCTTCGGAAACATTAAAAGCATGAGAAAGATGTATTTTATTCTATGTAACCAGGTTGTGTGCAGTGATACTCCAATAAATTCATAGAGTGTCACTTTACACCCCTCCCTCCCCCACCAAAAAGCAAGCTCATCCATTTCAGGGCACTCAAGACTGCAACGACAGGAAAATCTAGTCTATTCCTTCTAATCAGCAGGACTGCATCAAAACCATTATGGACAGATGGGCATTTTGTTCTATTTCTGAAGACCTCCAGGGAAGGAGATTCTACAAACTGCCTTGGCAGCTGATGTGCTAACGCAATGTAGGGTAACTTATAAATACAGTCGGAGCTGGGGAGAGCCCAGCATGCGGCCCGGCATGTGTGTGCACTCGCAGAGCACCGACACACAGCTGAGGAACCTTCTGAAAATTCCGGCCATCCCTTCGATTACTCCTCTTCCTTTTCATTATGATTGGTCCTTCAGAAATCAAGTAAACTAAGTGGAGGAGGGGGAGACGATGTCATGCTCTTAAGGCAGATTCTGAATAATATAAAATGAAATGATGACACACACAGAAACAGAAAACCTCGTGCAGAAATAAGGGGAGGGAAGGTGGGAGAAGCCTTTTTTTCCTCCCAGCACATAGTAGGTACACAATAAACATCTGTTCAATGAAAGCATTCGGAGAAGCACGATCTGCCTCTTATCCACATGAATAAGAAATGTTTTCTTGATATGCTATTTGGACGTGACCACAGCACAAGTGATTCAATGTTAACAGCAGTCAAGTCTGCGAGTCATCCTTTCACATGGGTACTGGCTCCAAGAACCTGTCCTCTAGCAACATAGGTAGACCTTGGACTTGGTTCCAGGCCTTAGAGCGCCTCACATCCAGGAACCCAGCAAGCATAAAAGGAGGGGACACATGGAAAATGAAACCCAGCCTGCACTTCATTATCTAGCCCTTTTCTAATGCCTCTGAGCACCTTTTCTATTATAATTCTGCACAAAGACACGATGGAAGCTTTCAGAAGCTTTACTGGGCCCACCTCTAGGGCACCAGGATTTGAAGAGTTCCCTCTCAATACAGACCAATTTTTGGACACTGAATAGCAAATCCAAAATCACTCTAAATTAGTGATGGTCAATTAGGGCAATTTTGGTCCCAGGGGACATTTGGCAACATCTGGAGACATGTTTGAGTGTCAAGACTAGGGGTTCTTATTGGCATTTAGTGAGTAGGGGCCAGGGATGCTGTTAAACCTCCTGTAATGCACAGGACGGCAGCCCACAGCAAAGCATTATCTGGCCCACGACGCCAGCAATGTCAGGATGGAGAAGCCCTGTGCTAGAGTCAAACCCTTTCTACAGCGTCTTCTGAGACCACAAAAGTTCTACCTGTGATAACCTATCTGCTTTGGTAGCCATACCTCAACTTACCGATGCAACAGGTACAATGTCTACAGCTCTCTAGAGGCATGTGAGAAAGAAAAAAAAAAAAAAACTTATAAGCTATTTGGAAAAGAAAGTGTAAAATAGAGGATATCTTGTTGAAAAAACAAAACAAACCCAGAAAGTAGCCAAGTACATTATCTGCGTGCAGTGTTTTCGTCATTTCTTATGAAATGAGTGAGAATGCGGATGGGTAGGGCCTCCTGGGATATGTCTTTATAAAAGGTGACAGTCATGAAATCGAGGGAGAGGGGGGAGGCGGTTTGGCTTAGTGTGCGCTCTGGACCGCTGCGGAGTTTCCGCCATAGAAAGAGATTATAGACGGTAGTTCAGTCCCGGGTCAGCCCAGAAGAGCTTACTTAACCACAATCCAGCTGAGGCAATAAAACGACAGGAGTCCCAGGGTACAAGAGCCCTGAGTTTAGTAACTTAGAAGAAAGAAGGACAAAGAGATTATCTGTCCCCTCCCTGCCTTCCCCCTCCTTCTTTGGCCTCCCAATCCCTCCCCCCACCTTTCTTGGGGGTACAAGTAGAAAACTAGAAAACTTTTAACCCATTCTTTTTTTTTAATTTAAAAGTAATGTACATAGAGATTAGAAATATACCTCCAGGAAAAAAAATGCTACCTCAGACCCAAGTCCCCACGTACCTTCCCTAGAGACAGCCAACATCACTGTTAACTATACTTCTTCCAGAAATAAATACTCTCTGCACACACGCCAACATACACACACGTGTCTGCATATGTAACCTTTCAAATGATGCGCAGAAATGGGAACAAACTATGCATTCTACACTGCACTTTCTTTTAACCCATACATCTACTCTGTTTCTTTGTAGAATGAAGAATATTCATTCTACAGGCTGCGGAATATTCCACTGTGTGGATGTACGACTTGTATCGACATTAGGATGGCTCCTAGGAAAATTCTGAAAAGCAAGTTCATCTTTCCCCTCTTACCACCTAGCATCCCAACCCCTGTCCTCAGCGCAGAGCCACCTGAACTCTTCATCTTCTCTCTCTGGACTGGTTCTGCTCTAACCATCTCCCTTCCCAGAGGTCCACCCTCCAAAATCATGAGCTTCCTTGTTCCACCAAACAAAATGCCCCTTCTTTCAGAGAGGCTGGCCTGACTTACCTTATTCTAAGGAAAGCAATCTGATGCACACTAATTATTACATGACTTAACTGGCAACTCCTTAACCCTCACCATTTAGAAAGGCGATGTTTGTTAACTAAGTTGAACCCATTATTGGGATTCCAGAGAGAACAATAAAAAATAAATAAATTTTTGTAAAGGCAGAATAGAAATTATCAAGAGTGTACAATTTTGGGCCAGGGGCCAGCCACATTGGCTATTGTCTGATGTCAAAAAAATCTAGGCACAGGGAGCTTCACCTAACTGATGATATTTTTGCCAGTTTGTTTCCTCTAGCTAAAAGTTCAATTATGCTTCAAAAGCTCTGAGCTTTTTTATAACACTCTTATTCAGTAGGGACTCTGGAAGAAGCAGGCCAGCTGTCTACAGGTATGGGTCATGCATAAACAGGTGTCCGTAACATAAGGACCCACCATTCGGCCACTCACCACCAGTAAATTGAGAAAGAGCAGAAAAGAGCATTTTGTTTAACCAAACTCTCCATTATGCCTCTTATGAAATCCTATACACCATATAAAAATACCAATATCTCTTCATCAGATGCACAAAAAAAAAATTGCCTGAGTAGCTACTGGCATCTTTGGCTGCATTACAGACAGAAATAACTGTTTCCCTTTCACGGGGAGCAGGATGGATGCAGGCTCATTTCTGAAATTATATCCCGTTTGGAGACAGACCCGATTCATGCCGAGGTAACACGGCAACATGGCGCTCTAGGCATGTTTATATTACCGGGATTCTTTTGCTATCCTTTATGAAATATGACTTATTTTTCTAAGGGGGCTTGAGCAAACTTGTGATTTGATTATATGAAATTCTGCTTCTTTTACAGTTCCTATTTTTTCCCTTTTTCTCCTTTTTTTAGTTTCCTATTGTCAGCTTTGGCTCAAAAACCATGTGCCAGATGTTCTGCCTATATACCTGTATGAAAACGATCCACAGTTTGTCCCAAGGTTATTGAGTATTAGAGAACATATTCCAGGGATTTCTATCACATTCTATTCCTCAGGGGCATATTACTATAGGACTTAAGCTCCAAGAAAGAAATCTGTCCCTCATTTGTTGGAGTAGCCAGGGAGGGATTTGAGTCGGATTCACGTGAGCCAAGAGGGTACACGGGTATCGTGTGTGATCTTGCATTCGGCAGGGGCCCGTCACCTGGTTGCCAACTGTGCATGCGGCTGGAAGAATAATGCTGAATAAGCTTTGCTAACAGTATTCAGGGGGAAAGAATGCAAATGGAGAGTAAACACAGATCGGTTTCAATTTCTAAATGAAAGAGAAACACAACCTATGAATATTCCTGACAACTAAGCACACGCTCTCAGCTAAGACCTACAAATGCACAGATGAAAGACACAAATAATCCTCTCCTGAAAGAGATCACAGATGAACGGGGAAGAAAAAATCAGCAAATGATCACAACTGAATGGAAGCAAGAGGAAAATTTAGAAATGTTGAAGGTCTGAACAAGGCGATGGTAGAAAGAAAGGATGAGAGATTGGAGAGATTTGGAGAGCAGATTTGACATGACTGGTGACCGCACTGGGGGTGGCAGAAGCTCAGGGGTTCAGCATGACGGAGGTTTCTATTCTGGCACCTGGATATCTGGTGATGACACAAATAAGATGGGGAAATGAGGATGAGTAAGAGGAATGGCTAATGGCTTGAAGTCTGGATGTGCTGACCTTCAGATGCCCACAGAACATCGTGCTAGATTGTAAACTTTAGCCCTTTAAAATTTATGTTAACTTTGCATTATTCCTATGAAAATAAATAGATCTTTTCTTCACAAGGATTCTTCATGAAAGCTTAACAATCATAAGACAGAAGGATAGTGTCATCAGATACGGAAGAAGTTCAGAGCTGCATTTGGTGCTAGCAGATCCGTTCCACGGAGCAAACGGTGGTCACCATTAGCAGTAAATGAGAAACAAGAAAGAGCTCACTGCTAGTCTGTGAGCTCGGGGACAGAAAAGGTCCTAACTATAAACCGTGCATCCTCGGTTTAATCATAGCAAAGTCAGTAACAGTACATTAAAACCATACTCTGAGAGTCATAATTTCAACTATTTGAGTTAAAAACCAAAACCTGTCTTTTAAGTGTCCATGTAAATATCCTTTGCTAGTATAAACATAGGATGAAAGAATGCACAGAATGATTTCCACGTGGTATGTAGTATAGGGTCCGGGGCACGGCCCGCAGGCAGCCAGGGGGCCAGGGTTCAAGCCCAAGTTTTGCAGCCCTGAGACTTTAAAGCAAGTAAAATAAACTCTGTGAGGCCATGTTTCCTAAACTGTCTCTGCTCCTTATGGTGAGATATGACTTACTCTCAGATAGGCATGACCAGGTATATAAATAAAATATGAACCTTTCATCCTCTAAGAGAGTGTTGCCCAGCAGAAATACGATGTGAGCCACATATTACATTTAATGTTGCTAGTAGCTACTTTTAAAAAGGAAAGGTTTTTTTAATCTAATGAAATGAATTTAATCGTGTATTTTTAACTCAATAGATCCAAATTACTATCACTCCAACATGTGAATATCTCATTCATATAAAATTATTAATGAGATTGTTTACATATTTTTTTTAGCTAAGTCTCTGAAATCAGTGTTCAATTCACATTTATGGTACATCTCAATCCAGACACTAAATGTTATCGGAAATACTTGATATTGTTGAAAAAGTAGATTCACATGTCTAAGTTGTCCTACATGTAGTAAAACTTTTCCAATAACTGAACTGAGTACCGATTTTTACATGTGAATGAAGTAAAATTAAATGTCCAATTCCTCAATTACACTAGCCACATCTCAAGGGCTCAGTGGCCACGTGTGGCCAGTGGCTACCATGCTGGACAGCCCAGGGCTGAGGTCACAGACTCGCTCTGGGCCAGGCTGTGCTGTCACTTGCCAACACCCACAGGAGAACATGCACATCTACGGGATGGATAACTGAGTTGAGACTAGAGTTATGGAGAACCAATTCTTAAGCACTGGGAAAAAACGGAGTTTAGGGAAAGGCAGTGGAAACAGAGCCCACAAACAGGGAAAACAGGAAGGAGAAGCAATCCCTCCCCCTCCCCTACCTGTAACTATAGACAGACTTTTTGCTTTCCCTCCTCTTCCACTGGGAGGAAATATTCCCGGATCTTACCAAAGGCCAACCCGATCCTTGTGCTTTGAATTCCATCCCTTCCCGTCCACCCTTCTTAGAACTTTATTCCTCTCTCTCCTGTATCACCAGTTTCTCCTACTCTCTTGGATCCATTCCATCAATGCTAATTCAAACATACTTTAATAGCTCCCACATTAAAAAACAAAAAGATGATAAATGCAACAACGAAAATCTTTTGACCTTAAATTATCTCCACCTTCAGTTCTATTTCTCTTTGCCCTTCACGCCAACGCTTCTTGAATAAGTTACCAGTATTCACTATTTCCAATTCATCATCTCCTCCCTTGGTTTCTGTTTCCAAATTCATCTTTATCTTCTGTCATCTCATGAGAACCACCTCTTCTCATTCCTCCTCTCCTACTGGAACTCTAAAGGTTGGAGAGCTTCAGGCTTGGGCCTGGGCCCCTTCTCCTCTCTATCTAAAATTTCTCCCTAGGGGATCTCATTTCATTCCAGGGACTGAAATACCAGCCAGGTGGGATGACGCTCAAATTTGTCCCTTCTTCCCTGCCCTCTCCTCTGAGTTTCACACCTGTAGGGAGAACAGCTTTATGTCCATCTCCACTTGGATGTCCCATATCCAAACAAAATGAAATGTCTCCTTCTCACCTGCTCCTTCTCTGGCCTTCCTCATCTAAATTAAATGGCCACACCATTCACTCATTTGCCAGAAACAAAACTCTACGAGACATGCTTGCTTTCTCCACTCCCAGGGTTATAAACATTTCATCCTTCAGCATGTTTTATTGGCTCTACCTCCAAAGCAAAACTTGAATTTCTCTTTTCTCCATTCCTGTGGCCACCAGCTTAGTCCAAACCACCACGTTTCACCTGTTGCCCGTAATCATTCTCTGTGTACATTCTTGCCCCCTATAATCCATTTTTTCCAGACATCGGCTAAGGTAATCTTTTTGGAAAATGTAAATCAAATGGTGTCACACCTCCATTAAAAACTTTCAGTGGCTTCCATCACAGTTACAGTAAAATCTCAACTCTCTGTGGCCCTGACTAGCTGCTCCTGCTCCATCCTATACTATTTCCCCCTTCGCTCAGTCCAGCCTTCTCTCCATGTCTATGACATACCAAACTCCTTCTTACTGCACAACTTTCACACTTGCTACCCCTTCTGCTTTGAGCCTAAATGGATGGCTTCTGCTTAGAAGAGAACCAAGTAAATAGCAATGAAAGGCACAAAATCTTCTTTACAAATGAGTCTGAGCCTCCTCCAACACACAGGGGCATATGCAATCCAGCACCCTGATTCTATACCAAAGGGTTTCCCTAGACTGACGCTAACTGGAAAACATCAAAGCAGGCAATGGAATAGTATGTGCCCGTTAGAGATCTGGGACATTTTAACCAATCCGTGCCTGTTGCATAGACAGTCACGGCCTGACCACCCACGTGTAAAACACAGAAACAAAAACCCTGCAACTTCGCCCCCGTCAATCATGGAAAGTAAGAACGAATCAGGCTTTGAGAAAACACAGTACAACTCTGAGCAAGCAATTTCTTTCCAATTCACACCTCAGTCATTCATAATTTTCTCAACCTTTCCTTTCTCATAAGAAAAAAATTATGAAAACTCTGCCATTCCGGCTCAAAATAAACTAACCAAAATTTCACTGGGAAGATGTTTTTTAAGTATGACAAAGACACACCATAATTCTCAATCCCTTCCAAACAGCTGGTAGACGTTAAATTTCTTGGCAATGGAATGAAAAAAAAAAAAGGAAAAAGAAAGAAAGAAAGAAATCTTTAGCACATCTTTAAACTGCAAAACTGATATTTCAGAATTGAGCTGTGTTTATTCTTGGCCTACCTTGAACTGTCAACATAGGGGATTGGAAATTTACCAGTATACAAATAAGTTGATAAATTAAGAGAAATCAAAAGAGAACAAAAATTATTTCATCGCTAAAAGCATTTTCTAATATATTAGAATAAGCGCTCTTTGTGAAAACTGCTATACATTCTAAAATACTGTTTTCTCAAAATCCGATCACTGCTTAAAGGAGCTTCAGTAGACTTGTCATTCACACCTAATGGTTTAAATAAAACCATTTTCTTTGTCACTATTAACGGTGGTGCTATTTCTCTGCATGTCTTTTCTAGTCAAGGAAATTTTGTCAAAAGGACAAAAGTTGAAAACTGTAACCTCAGCAATCACTAACTTTGGGGACTTATCCCCTGGTACAAATGTTCATGCATATGCATATTTGTATCACATATTCAGACAGATGCCCTTGCATTGATTTAAATACTTGCATAAATATTAATGTGTACAAATGCTTGCATGCAGAAAACCCATTTATGAAATATCCAATTGCATAAATTAGGAACATTAGATACTAACTGCATTAACACTTCATAAAATACATGCATGAGTTTGCATGACAAAAAAGAAAAAAAAAAGGCACAATTCATTGGTAGGAGCCAGATTCTCTCAATGTGTTTGCCATTCTGTAGGTATAAACTGGGGATTTCCACAAACTATTTCAAGCCTTTAGATTACTTATAGTTCACTATTTACATGGTTCTCTTCTGGCCTGAAAACTAATTAAGCTCTTTTTTAGAGTAAATTTGTAAATTGTTACCCATGACTCTGAAAGGAAGTGTCAATTTTTTGAGTCACCGAATGACATCAGGAACTAGCTTTTTCACAAAGGATATGACTCTGAAGTAATTTTCATAAAACATCACCTTCAAACTTTACCTGTACACCATTATACGTCTGATTTATTCTCAGGAGTGGCAGAGAAATGTAAACTTTAAAAAGTTACAGAAGAAAATGTAATAAAGCCCCACATTTTAGTAGACCTGGATACAACACAACTAGAAGTTCACTCTTGTCCTAGACTCAGTTCTAGTTCTCAAATGGGGACAAGCCACCGTTCTTGGCTTGGGGCGATGAGTGTTTAGGAAGTCATTTCCTTGTGACCATTCAACATTTCTCAGTTCAGGGTATGGCCAGCAGGGTACATTAGCAGTTTCATTATCTTGACATTTGTACTTTTTATAAAAGTACGGATTGACTTTTAAATATGTTTTCATTAACTTCAAAATTAAAAAAAAAAGCAAATCTGCATTTTACACTTGACCTTTTGGTGCCTTATTTACAATATTATTGCAAGATCTCGCTGCCAACTTCCAACTGGACGTTAGTCTCATCTGTGACTGAATCAGACTTAAAAGACAGGTCTGCAGTCAAAACAAAAAGGAAAGAAGAAGAGCTCTCAACCCAAAGTATCACTTCTGCTATAGAGAGGCTATTTCTCCCTGAAACTCAAATTCACCTCTTACGAGAACATGGCATCTCAGAGGCTGAAAGGACACAGAAAGCATTTGGTGCTATTTCTGCCTAGTGTAAAAGATTGTACTTTTTGATAAAAGGGTATATAGCAAGGACTAACTATTGTGCACCAACTGGCACTTTCTGTTGTCCATCTTGGCACGCGGCTACTCCACATTTCCAGCCTCCTGCGGTGAGGTGAACCCACAAAACTGAATTCTGGCCTGTGGAATACAGATGCACATGATGTACACAACTTTGATACCTGGCCCTAAAACCTCTCACAATCTACCGTGGGCCCCCTCTTTGCTTGACTGTACACCAGATGCAGCTCATCCACTGGAGAATTCCAAGGCCCAAGTGCATAGCAGAGACACTAAACAGAAGGGGCCTGGATCCCTGCATGACTGCATGGAGTCAAGCCCTTTCACCCCCTCCACTCTGCTACCAACCTGCATTGGCCTGTGATGTGAGACAGAAATAAACCTTTACTGTGCTTAGATCTGAAGATAATTTATTTCAGCAGTTAACTTCCTGATGCGTACAAGGTGCAACCGTAGTACAAACAATGCACCTAATATTTCATTTATAGACAAATCTTCAAGACATCACAACATATCTCTGTCAGGAGCAAAATGGAGGGAGAAGAGATCTAGGAGTGTTAGAGCCTCCTAAGAGCTTTGAGTAGAAATGAACCTGGAAATATTAATAAACTTATATGCCGTGCAACAGTGAAACAAAGTGCCACACAACTTCATGTATTTGTTAAAACACTTATTGAATGCTAATACATGTCAGGCACTACATCTGGTGCTGGGGTTAAAAATACGACTGGTTACATTCCCTGAGCTCAGGAAACCACAGTCGTAGCTGGTTGGAAGGGGAGAAAACTCAATCATTCCTTCGACACAGTGTGATGGGTGTTATGAAAGTTGTCCTGAGGAAGCATCTACCATCTCTTCTCAAATGTGGATCTTGTGTAAAATATAACACGGGTATCCATAACGAAGATCACAAAACAGATGCATTTCTGCATGAAAAATAACAGGAATTTTGCATCTGCCCAAGACTGTGCTAAACATGACAAATGGTGACTATAAGCTTGCAAGTGATGTTAATATCAAGTAACGCTACCCATGATTATCAGCATCTCCTTATCGACGTTGCTAAGCGCTACATGGAAGAACGCAGATAGCAGAACTCAGGACACCCCCAGGAGCAAGCCCACCTGGGTCATGTGCCCTAAAAGATCTACATCGCCTGGAAATCGCACAGACACTGGCAGGTCTCCTCCTTCATAAGGATACTATGCGATCAAAGACTGAACCTGGAATCTGTGCCTTCTAATGAAAAAGAAACAGAATTAAAATGTTATTTGTTACCCTTTTAAAGGAAAATACAGAATTCCAACAGAAATGTAAGTTTTTCTCTATCCCGCCCTGATGTTTATCACAATGTTTGGAAGGAAGCAAACCATCATTAGGGAACTGTCTAAAAATCTTAGGATCCTGAGCCCAAATTGGGAAACAATTTGTTTGTGAATTAATAATGTGATAAGCTGCATTAAGAAGAAGAATTTTTTTTTCCACTGTGAATATGTGAGAATTATTTAGGTCAGTATCCTTAAAAGGACCAACTTCTACTCCCATCCATGAAAATTCTAGAGTGGACACTAGCTCCCAGGAAAATTTTGCAACATTATTTGAGGAAGATATTCTATACAAAACTGAGTGACAGTAATCAAAATAATGTTGCTTCTAGGAAATCCAAATAAATGAAATGAAATAAACGGTTGCAAATGGTAGGTAATAAATGGGAAGACTGGAAATACTGCTGCTCCTTCTATAAATGCAAAATGGAATGACTCTTTAAAGCCTCTTCATACTCAAATATTTCCTCAATTCTCCAGTTTATTACATAAAAATAACAAAACTATCAGTTATTAAGCACTATGCCAAGTCTTTTATGTATATTCTAAGAGCTAATATTTAGTTCTCATAAAAACCCTGCAAGGTAAGTATTTTCATTTCCATTTTACAGATGTGGAAACTTAGACACAATGAAGTGAATGAAGCAGACCTGCTTTGTTACTTTAGTTCGCAAGGTAAAAAAAAAAAAAAAAGGTAATAAAAGAAATGCTGGCATTAGAACCCAGGTCTTGTCTGCCTCAAAAATCAGCTCTCTATGCCCAACAGTCTGCTGAGACTAGAACCATAAAGAATGGTGGAGAAGGATAATGAAATTGGTATAAGCAGGATCCCAGCTCAGTCTACTTGTCTCTACAGACATATCTTTTCTGTCCAGAATCACACAGTTACTCATGTCTATTCCCCACTTTCTTTTATAGTTCGGTCTGGCCTAAGAGCAAGAATTAAGTGAGACCCTGAATCTGACGGACGGCTTCTCCTCTAGTCTACAAACATTCCAAAAAGCAGAAAGCCAGCTGCCTCTTCCTTGGCGAGTTCCCATTGAATCCAAATAAATAATGCAGTGTTTTCTGTGTTTTAATTTTCTTTAGGATTACTGCTAATTATGGTTTAAGTTCTGCCCATTCTAATTATTGCCTATCCCGTCCTTCAAAATGACCTTGGAATCAAACATCGTTCAATAGACTTGACCATTGTCCCACCTTAGGAATAGGGTGACGTGGCTGCTCTTCCAGCTCCATCAACAAGAGCTCATCTCAAATATTCTTCAAAAGAACAAAACTGCAAGTAAGAAGAAAACCGGACCTTTCATAAAACATCCCACTTTTTTTTTTTTTTTTTTTGCCTGGTATCAATCTCCATTTCAAAGCATAACATTTTGGGAGCCTCGGGAATAATTACCACCACTTTGCTTTCGATGCGTGATCTGGAAGAACTGAAAAGCGCACCTGCCAAGCTCAGCCCAAGGACATACGCTCAGCTTTCTCCTCTCCTACACCGGGGCACGTGCATTTCCCTGATTCTCCCAAACCAGACTAAACTGCTTTTCCCATGTTTCTCGATTACATTTTAATAAAATCGTTAAAGGCCCAGAAGGAAAGCCAATCATCCCCTGTTGTACCTATCTCCACAGAGAGAGCTCAATATCATATTTTTATTTAACAGAGCCTTTCTTCTGAGTCACGCAAAGGGTTTTTCCATCATGCCTTCATTGATCCTCCCAACTTAAAATAAGCATCAAATATTATCATTCCCATTTGAGATGTAGGAGGAAAGAGGCACAGTGATTGAGACATAATGCTCTGCTGAAATAGGTCACTTCAAACGTTGAAAGAGCCTTACTAATTTATCGTATAATCCACACGCCGTAGGAAGTTATTTCTTGTTTCTTACCCACATGTCTTGCTACAATGCTAAGCTAACTTCCTTTGCTTTCAACTGGGATCAAGTCCCCAATTCCTTACACACACAAAACTAAGTCGTTCCAAACTATTCAATTACTAGGATTTTGTTCCTTTGCATTCTGACTTTAGGAATCGAAATTAAATAATCTCAAACAGGCATCCCTGTAAGATGCCCCAAAAGTGATATTTCCAGACAGTGTCCTGAGGACAACAGGAACCCAGGGCCATCTCTTGGACCATGTATATCCTCTATAATGACCTTTGCTGATCAATGTCTCTTATCTCTGGCCTGCTTAACAGCAAGAGGCAGTTAAGTTTTTGAGTCAAAGTGAGAGGCACTATGGTTTGTCATCTGACTTTCAGAAACACGGTCAATAAACCCGACGAAGGTTTAGGCTTAACCTGTATTTAAACATAATAATAGGTTCACCAGAACACCTCATATTGCAGACATTTTAGCTAATTGAGATTTTTCTCCATATTTGTATGAGAACCAATGTAGCATTTGCATGCAATGCTAAAGGCATACATATTTATACGGGTTTGCACTCTCTCAGACCTGCCAACCTGATATTGTGTCTGAGACTGGCTACCCCAGGCTCGCATCACAGTTGGGGCGTGAGCACACCACTGCCTATTTACATACCATACAGACACCTTTGTTCAACGTTTGTCATTCAATTTTAAATCAATGCAATAAGACTGCCTAAGTTATTTTTTTAATTGGCATTGCTTATACATACAGAGATGCAAGAAATCGTGATTTTTTTTTCTTTTTATTCTCCAAAAGCAGACACCCACAAACACTAGTGCTAGAATCCTCCCAGGCACGTAAGGGCCAGACGTAAGGGCCTCAAGGCCCCATGGCGACAATGACAGTGAAATCTAACCCACATCAGGGCCAAGCTGACCACAGGAACTAGATAATCACTCCCAACATTTAAACAAAAAAAATGATCCTATAATCTATGGTCAAGTAGAAAATATATCCTAGTTACTATTCAAAATCTGCAGGATCAGATTAATTTTTGTGGCCCATCAAACACACCATGCAGTCTCATTCTTGACTCCTGGTATACGCGGTTCCCCTACGTGGGAAGTCTTTCGCCACCCACCACTCACACTCACTCACCACTTCCTCATTTGCTTCCATATGGTTCATTCTTAGAAACTCCTCTCATGAAACCTTCCTCTGTAAACCATCTGTGACCACCACCAAATCCCAGCTGGAGTCAGGTGCCTTACTCCATCCTCCCCGAATCCCCGAAACCTCATCTCACTTCTAACACTTATCAGGCTGTGTTCCGTGTTCGGATGGAGAACTGTGCTTAGATCTCGTATCTTCAATAGCGTAAGTACCTTCAGACAAGGGTGGAACAGTAAAGGTAAATATATTCTGAAGGAGAATAAGCATTAAACCTTAACATCAAGCATCACATGAATAAACCCCATGGGAAGTGTCTGGGAGAATGCAAAGCCTTCTTGTATCCCAGCACATAAAGCAACATTTGAATGGGAGAGTCTACCTGGGGGTGATAAAGCTCTGTTCTTAGTGTTAAGAAATTCAAAACTTCTAAATTTGGTCCTAATACTCACTTTGCAGCCTTCAAAACACCATTTAAGAATAAATTAACTTCTGCACCAACAGAAAGAGACTAAAATCTTGGACATTTGTCCTATGGTACAAGGACTCTAGATGTACCACATAAGCAACACGCCCAAAATCCTGGTGTAGAGGGAAAACCCTGCATTTTGAAATCAGCAATAAGAAAAAAAACAAAAACAAAAAAACCTGGACTCAAATCCCAGCTCTGTTCTTCACTGGTCATATGCAGTTAGGTAATTCATTTATCCTCCCTGAGCACCAATTTCTTCATCTGTGATGTGAGGATAGTAACAAGTATTTCTAGGGCTTATTGAGGAAAACAAATGAAATAACAAACACGAAAGACTACCCAGCACACAGTGAGCCCTTCACGAAAGTTGGTTCCCAACCCCTTCCTCTATTCCAGGGTAGGTGTCACCTGTGTACCAACAGGGGTGCAAATGACACAATATTAACATGCTCATGCTTGAGTCCTGAACAGCTATGTGACAAGGGAGGTGACGGGTGGCCCTTGCAGACCGTGTGTGCTCTAATGATACAAGAAGCCAGTCACGTTTTCTCCAAAATCCATACACTGTTTCCACACGTGGGAATTTGATTTTTCTATCATCTTTTCATCAGCTCACCTCTGACAAAGTTGTGTTTTCAAGACGGTGGCCCTTGTGTTGCTGGCAGCTAGTCGGGGGGTGAGGTAGAAACTTAAGGGCAACACGAGGGCCGTCAAAGGTTTTCCAAATGCTCCATTTCTTGGGCTGGGTGTTAGGCATACAGGTGCCCACTGTGGTGTAATTCTTTAAGCTGGACATACGTTTCTGTAAACTATTTTGTATGTGTGAGATAGTTCACAATTTAAAACGGGGGTATATTCTTAGTATCAAAAGACTAAAATCAAGGATCCTAGGCCTGGAAATTCTGGCAGCATTTAACTAAGGATAACATTTGTTTTTTTGGAGTCATTGATGATATTTTAGAGGGTTTACAGCTTGATACTTAGGAGTCCTTTTTTGAATGTACCTGGAAAGTCTATTCCTGAATGACCACAAATTTTGACAACGTCCACTGATGTGATTCAGAGTCATGCATCCATAGTTAGATAGAATGAACAATATTTGATGGCACTACAAAGTGACTACAATCAACAATAAGTTAAGGTATACTTTAAAATAACTAAACGTGTGGAATTGAAATGCTCCTAACACAAAGAAATGATAAATGCCTGAGGTGATGATTTGATTAATGCACATTGTACACCTGTATCAAAACATCACATGTGCCCTATAAATATAACTATTATGTACCCATAATAATTAAAATTAAATTTTTTAATAAATAAATAAAGGGCACGTCCCTGATCCTCGGGGAGGGAAAAAAGCAAAAAACAAAAAAACCAAGTGCCGTGTGTCCAGAATGAAAGGCAACCTAGACAAAAGGTCAGAACCCCTCAGTGCTGGCCCCAAGTCTTTCACTGGCAGCGCTGGGAGAGTCGTAAGCTAACTTTCAAAGATTCCAACAACACAGGCTTAAGATCGGATGGTACTTTGTCTGACATCCTCATATCTTCATTGGCTCAGAGAACAGCGGAACACGGGTTATTTTATGAGGACATGTGGAAAACCGTCAAATACGCTGCTTCCCCCCTTCTCATGCCTTCTGGTAGGACAACATTTCCCGCCCCGTTTGTTCGGTGTATTGATGGCAACAAGTACGAAACACTAATTTAACTAAATATTAAACTTCTAAACATATGATTGTAATAGTCACCGTAATAATCTATAGAGCAATCTACAAAAGCAAAAAGAGCACTGATGAACTTAATAGTCGTTTATTACAATTGTGTTGTGCTTTGCAACACAAATCACAGTCACAGACATTTTTACGGAGAAATCACGCACGTGCACACACACACACACACAACCACATACACATGAGGTATCAGGAGACAAACGGATAATAATGTAAGTAGCAGATGGACAGCCTGCTTCCCAGGCAGACAGAGCACGTGCTTCATACAAAAGCGAAGTAAGGGGCCCCCAAAACAGAAGAAGAGTCCAACAAATGGATACAGAAGTCTGCAGTCAATCTAACAACAAACTACTAATTATTTTCAGGTTATCTGTGTGCTCTATGCTTTTATAGTTCAGCGTTGTTCTTGTTGATTTTCAAATTTATTTCATTTAGGAAGAAACACCACCAGCTTTACAGAATTTAGAAACTTTAATGGTTTTCATCTAACCCTAAACGCAGAAACCATAGTGGAATAGAGGTTAGAAGCAAGGTAAAGAGTTTCAGCTGTCTGTCCTGCCTTTTGCTAAATATTTCACACCTTTTCAACCAACAACATAAAGCCCAGGATCAGAAAGCAATGTGCTCATCGGTTTACTCTAAATAACCCAGTGGTGTGGCCTGTTTAATTCTATACATGACGCTGGGGCCCTTTCATTTTATAACTACAAAAAAACATGGTTTTCCCCTTTCAATAAATCAAATATATAATGACTTGCCCATCCCAGTACTTAGTAATTTCATGCATCAAATGCCTTATCTGGCAAAAGCTGAATGTGGAATAAAGTTATGGAAGTATCTACAATCAATGCATAGGGGTGAGCCGGAACAACTTTTGGAGAAAAATGAGGTGAATAAATGGTTAACTGACAGCACACACACACTCAAGCTGGAAAACACAAAAAGGTTCACAGTAGTTGTTAAATTCATTTAGAGAAACTCACTTTATTTCTCCAACAGAGCTCTCACCAGCTAATCTGTATCACAACCTGCAGGAGTCTTAATATTCTCAGCAGGATGAAGATTTGGGCCACACGGATTCAGCTATTTAATCTTGCAAGAGAACAGTATTTGGCAGGAAAAGACCCTACCGCACCGAGGGGACATCCCGGTGGTTTGTTGTCAGCGCAGACTGGGCCAAGAACACCAAAGGTGGAAACCCAACAGCACTTGACGATGTTTCCCTTTTCCTTTCACTGGCTCGTTACTCAAACACATGTGCACACTCTACATATACACGGAAAACATATAAATCACACGTGAATAGTCAGCTACTGCAGACACGGGTCTGTTTGTAAAAGGCAAGACGTTTTCTCAATATTGGGCTCCATCATGAAAAACTTAAAATGCAAAAGTATCACTTCACAGGCTGGGGGTAGGAAAAGAGACGAGGGAGCAATGGCCATAGTTTTACTTTCAAAATCTTTAATCTTCTCAAGCACTGAAAACCAAAATAGTGAAAACACATATGAATTTTTAAATATGCACAAATATTTAAGATATTGATCTTTTTCATCATTCCAATATTACTAAGCTAAGCAATACTCTTCTATAATTAAACATGTTTGGTATTTTGTATATAATATTATGGTTTGGTTTTGTTGTGTGTTCTGTTTTGTTTTATTAAGGACCTCTAGTTCTTTATATAACCTTTCTTTATTTCTTTATTTAACTGCCTGGTAAGCAATTTAGGGGGTTTGATTAATTTTGAGTGCTATTTTCTGGAAACCCACACTGACAGGCAAACAGGGAATAGGGAAAATGGACATAAGGAAGTAGGTTAAACTTAAAAACAAAAGTTATAGCCCCTATTATTAAGCAAAGAGTACGAATCACTATTCAAGTCAACGATTCCGTAAAGTTCTTTAAAAACTTTTAAAAATAGTTATGGCAAGAGCTCAATTTGTTTTTTAACCTCCCAAACCTGGGTTAGTTATTCCTCTGCTATTAACACAGTGTTTCCCTCTATGAAGCATTTATCCCACTTAGATAATTAGATATATT
This sequence comes from Propithecus coquereli, assembly GCF_000956105.1. NCBI lineage: Eukaryota > Metazoa > Chordata > Mammalia > Primates > Indriidae > Propithecus > Propithecus coquereli. The sequence continues at coordinate 1,668,482 of NW_012134192.1, forward strand.
GTCTCACATATGTAGATAGTAGATAGTGGCTACAGCAATTATCTGGTCGGAGGCTGACTGCAGGCTCCAGGAGGGCAGGGGTCATGTCTCTGCTATCCCTCATTATCTCTCCCAGCTCCTAGCAAAGTGCCTGGCACATACTAAACACTGAAAAAATGTTTGTTAAGTTGATGATTAAGTTCTCAAAGGTGGTTTCTTCTAGAGAACGTTTATTTCGGATTTATAGATACCCAAAATATGCACATTTGAAAATAATAACTGCTCCTTCCACAATCTTGTCTCAACCTACATTTCAGAAATAGTATCTCTCCCTGTGCTCTCATAAGCAGAGGTTGGGTATTCCTAACCTCATCGTCTTCTTCCTTCCCTCCTGTCTCCTACACGCCTTTCCATTCCAACGAGGCACTCACGCATCCTAGTAGGAACATGAAACACATCAAGAGACACAGTCTCTCCCTTTTTCTGAAATCTACAGGTCAACGTGATGTCCATAGCTAATGCTCAGTGAACAAACACGTGTGGCTATGTAAGGTATCTGTGAAGACAACCTCTACGTATGTCTTATTCTTTATAGCCAAAGCATCGTGTTCTAGAGGATTGAAACATCAACAAGAGATGTCACTCTCAAAGGCCTCATCCCAATTACAAAACAAAAATAAATATTTAAGTCACTTTGCTTGGAAAAAAATCAATGCCTTCTATCAAAAATAACAAGTATTAAGAAGAATAGAATAATTTTTAAGGTTTTTCTTTTATCTTTTATTCTCTTTTCTAAATCCGTACTCTTTTTCTCCTAGCTTGCTTAACATAGGCAAACTCTAACACTTTGATAATTCTAAGGGTGTAATGACACAAAGCTTAATTCAAACGAGTTAAAAATTGACTTCATTACAGTTAATTTTTCCACAAAAGGAAAAAAATCGATCAAAAATATGAGCAAACAAAGAAAAAATGATCCTAACTTCCTGCTTCTTGTCCTTGGAACCAAGTAGAGTCCGTGGACACTTCACAAAAGCTATAGGTCCTTCAAACAGAAAGTTAGAGGTCTCCTTTTACAAGCAGCTTTGCACATGATTCTACAGAGAAGAGAAAAAAGCTACAAAGCAGTCCTGACAACCGTGAATGAAAAGAAAGCTACAGAAGAAAGTAGGAGGAAAAAATAAAGTGCAATTTTCATGACATAATTCTTCTATGAACATGAAAAGCAAATTAGAGAACATAGCCGCATATACCAAAAAAAGAGAGAGAGAAAGAGGGAGACATTCTTGCTTCTAACTTCTAAATCATGAAATTTTCTTTAATTGTATAAACTTGGCTTGGATTACCAATGGATTTTGAATTAAATCTCTGTACGATGTCTCCCTTGATTCATGACTTCTAATAAGCTAAAATAACATTTGACTATTACTCTTACGAACTAAAAAGAAAAAAGGTTTTAAACCGACTTCCAAAAATCCCACTGAAATTATAATTATATGGCTTAATTATTAATGATAGTCACATCTGGGACTCTACAAATATATATATAAGAGTTCTGGTTTTTCTTTAACATTCAGGATGCTTTCAAAAGGTATAAGCAAATCTGGAAGAAAATTCAGATACTTTTTAAGTTTTAAATCTGTATAATGCACTGAAAATCGAGACGTTTTCAAAAGAGCTAGTCTTTATTAGACTTTCTACGTGGCATAGGAATGTTTTTTATTTTATTGTCACCCTTCTGCCCTCTTGTTTATTCACGTCTGTCTGTCTGTCTCTCTCTCTCTCTCTCTCTCTCTCTCTCCACCTGCACACACTAAATAAAATCCACGTGAGAACATAGCAAGAAGGCGGCCGTCTGCAAGCCAGGCAGAGAGGCCAAACCAGCCCTGCCATACCTTGGTCTGAGACTTCCCAGCCTCCAGAACTGTGAGAGAATAAATTTCTGTTGTTAAGCCACCCAGTCTGGGTATTTTGTGATGGCAGCCCAAGAAGACTAAGACAAGCCCTATTTTATTTTTTAGATACTTAAGTTAGACACCAAAAAGAATTCCCTGGCCACAACATACAATATTTTTAAACAGGGGCAAGCCCTTGTATTTCTAATGTAATGCAATACTTAGAAGCCATATCAGAAAGCAAATGGTCCTGCTTTACTAGGTTAATATTGCTGCAATCCCTCGATAAAACTACAGAAGTCCCGAATATTTAAATAGCAGAAAGTGAAAATAGGTATTTATCAGGCAGCACAAACAAAATGAGTGGTAAAACTGAAAGCAACTTTAAAAACTAAGGACTGTCTTGCAAAAAGGGGTCTCAAGGAAAATATTGTATAAAATTAGTCAATATTTTAAATATCATTGCCTCATTCATTTATTCAACACACCTTTCTGAGCACCAACCATGTACTGAACACTGTTCTAGGCACTAGCAATCTTGTGTTGAAAGGAAAATCAGTTCCTTGCTCTACTACTGGCTCATATTCTAGGGAAGATTTTATTTGCCGAGACTGCAAAGTTGATGGAAAAGCAAACCTTTCTGAAAAAAAGAAACAAAAACTCGGAGGAAATGGACAAAACAACACCTTAAAATAATTCAGCTATTTACTGAATATATATTTATTTGGTAACTATTTAACACTTTGTGCTAGAGAATGATGGAACAGAGAAAAAATCTGGAAGTTTTGAAGAAGAAAATTGATGGGATCTCAATCACACAGACCTGGAAAGAGATTAGAACTCTTTGTTCTCCACTATGAGATGAAAACCACACAAGGCTAGAGGGATCCACTCATCAAAGTCAAAAGTGAAAAGGTTTGTTGGCACAAACAGTCAATTCATTTGTTTATCAAATTTGGCCCTGGAGCTATAAAGAAAAAGACAGAGCCTGTATCTTCATAGAGTTCAGTCTGGAAGTTAGAAAACTCACAATGCAGCGATAGAAGCAGGTTCCCAGAGCAGCCAGGGAAAGGCAAGGTGTGGGAAGAGGAGGTAACCTCTGAGCCAGGGCGGATGGGGAGAGGTGCAGAGGGGCTTGTAGGAAGTGTGAAGTGGATGGAGCTCAGGGTATAAGAGGGCCACCCAGGCTGGAGGTCTCATCTAGTACTAAACTGGGGACAGCCTCACGTTCCACGCAAAAGGTTTTGTATTTTATCCTAAAAGCGGTAGGGAGCCATTGACATTTTAAGAGAGGGTGTGGCATGATCAGAGATACATTTTAGGAAGACCTTGCAAGAAACCCCAGGGGTCTACTTGTAGTTTTTTGAAGAACCCCCATAATGGTCCAGCTACCCCACTACTAGGCATTTAGCCAAAGGAAAAGAAATCAGTAAGTCAAAGAGTCATGTGCACCCCATGTTTACTGCAGCACTATCCAGAAGAGCCAAGACATGGAATCAACACGGATATCCAACAACAGAAGGTTGGATAAAGGAAATGTGGTATATACACCCCATGGAATACTATTCAGCCATAAAAAAGAATGAAATTCTGTCGCTCATGGCAACATGGATGGAACTGAGGGACATTATGTTAAGTGAAAGAAGCCAGAAATAGAAAGTTAAATATCACATGTTCTCATATGTGGAACTAAAAAAAGTGTTCATCTCATAGAAGTAAAAAGTATAATAGAAGATATTAGAGGCTGGGAAGGGTGGATAGGGACAGATTTGTTAAAGGGCACAAACTTACAGCTAGACAGGAGGAATAAGTCCTAGTGCTCTATAGTGCTGTAAGATGACTGCAGTTAACAGTGATATATTATATAGTTTCAGATAGCTGGAAGGAGGATACTGAATGTTCCCAACACAAAGAAATGACAAATGTGGGGATGACGGATATGCTAATTACCCTGGTCTGATCACTACTCACTGTATGTATCGAAACATCCCTATATACTCCACGAATATGTGCAATTATTACGTGTCAATTTAGAAATATTTTTTAATTAAATTTAAAAATGTTTTTAAAAAAGAAACCACACAGAATAATAACCTGAGAGGGGGCAGAGGCAAGTGAGAGCAGTCAAGAGATTATTCCTGCAACCCAAGCAAGGGGTAGGGAGGGCCTAAATTAAGGGACAGAGAAGGCAAAATACAAAGTACCATACTGGGCATTCTTGCAGATACGAAAAATAAACTGAAAAATACATGGATGATCTTCACCTTCAGGAAGTTAAACAAGTAAGACACACAGACATATGAAACACTAATGACAACCAACATGTAGAGTATGACGTGTGAAATAGCACAATGGCATAAAGCACTGTAATAATTTGGAGATGAGGAAGATCGCCATAGCTGGGTCTGAGTGTGTGTTGGGGATAAAGGGGCCAGATGTCATTTACAGATATTATGAAATTGTCCTAAACAAGAGGAATGACTCATGCAAAAGCCCAGAACAGAGTAAGTAGGCAGGCCTAAAAGAAATGGAAGAACAGTGTTGAAGAGCAGTGAAAAATAAGGTGAAAAAATAATAATTTAGGAGCAGATTGTGGAGGGTCCTTAGTGTCAGAATTAAGGGGTTTAGGAGATTAGACTTTATCCCACTCGAAGTGGAGGTCCAAGGAACGTTTTTTAGTGGGTCATAATTAGGGTCTTGATGAAAGAGATATTTTAGAAAGACTCATCGGGTGACAGTGTTTAAGATTCAATGCAAGGAGCAGAAAGAGCCTGGAAGAAGATAAGGCCAATTAGGAGGCTAATGCAGTAACCTGGGCAGGATAAGGGGCCTGAGCACAGAGGAATTGAAAAGAAAGGAATGTGGGGGGAAAAAGGATTTCACAAAAGAAGGATCTTCAGAAATTGTTTGCTGGATCCTTCATCTCTGTTTCCAAAAAGAAGTCATATGTGTGAATTCATCCATTACGGGGGCTCTTCCCAAACCTCCCCTCTAGATGATGCCGTTTTACAACCCAAACTCTTGTACTTGTCATGCACAAGTAATTACTGGTCTGGGATGTATTTGTTTCTTTAAGTGACTGTGGCTAAAAAATTGAGGATAAAAAGAAGAGATCAGCCTTTGAAGTTCTGCCCTACATGGAAAAATAAAGCAAAACCAGGTGTACGGGAAACCATGGATTTGGAAACAAGAAAGGACGGAGAGGTAATTTTCCGTACATTCTTCTCATGAAAGTGTAAGTATTCCTTATAGAAATACCTTTCCTGAGGAGCGGTTGTTCAGAGGATCTCATTAAACGGGGTATGTCAAAGTGTTTCAAAACGAATGAAGTATTCACACATGTGTTAGGTATTATAAGAAAAATATGCTATTGCCCTATCACTACCTTTTTTTTTTTTTTTGATCTTTGCCTTTAAAGATAATGCTACTGACCCACAATTTCTCAAGAATGCATCAGACTTATTGGGTGAGATGAACTGGAGATAAGGTATAGTCCACTAAAGCAACATATAGATTCACTCTGCAAAAATACCGACCCTGGAGGGCTTAAATCCAAACTATTGACCTCATAACTAACCATCTATGATAATAAATCCCGTTATAAGAAATAACAAAAATAACATCTCATTCTCCTTTGAAAACTCCTTCATGCACTAGACTTTACTGCTCAAAATCAGAAGGTTTCATATAAATCTTTCATTAGTTATAAAATTTATGCTTCTTGTATAAAGAACAAAATTAACAAATAATCTATTTCAACGTTGCATGGCTTTCTAATTTTTACTTTCTCACCTTTAAAAAAAAAAACTTTTATGTTTGCTGACTATAAAAAGAAAGGAAAATATCCTGCTATGTCAGTGGTTCGGATTCATAAAGGACCTAATTGCCTTATAGACGATAATTTTGCCACCAGTTTACAATTAGCGTGCATTTCTCATGCATGAGTTGACCCAATTACATAACAAATTTCACCTTTGGGGATTTCTCCCGACTGCCTGTCTTCTGTCCACCACACAACTCAATTTCACACTGTCAGCAGCCCGAACATGGTTACAGTCAGTCTCTGTCAAAATGATTTATTTAAATTACAAACAGAGACCAAATCCCTAGATAATTGCCCCTACCCTCATGCTTACGCTTACACTCAACCCAACTTTGAATCAAATCTTTTAATAGTCCGTAGACACCGCTATTCAATTATTAGGGCAATGTTTAGTTCCAATAATCTAATATTGTTGAAGCCAACTCGCCAAAATCTCAGACAACTAAATCAGCAGTCTCCGTGTGCACTTATTAATGGGCATATAATTTATTTTAAATTTTAAGAAGTCAATGAAAAATTATGTAGCTATATCCAAAGGGCTAAAAATAATTACATTTTAATATCAAATTATGGAGAGATTTTTTTTTTCTATAATGTTGAAAAAAAAAGGTGTCCATCTTAGCTTTTCTCGTAAAGCAAGCAAGCATTTCTTATGAATGGATATGCTAAAGTCAAAAGTGGAACAAAAAAGGATTTTTGGGAAACAGGATAGACAACTAAAATTGAAAATGCTTACAGGGCAAGGGAGAGAACATTGGGCAGGTGAAAACACTATTGTCTGTTGGCCAGTGATTTAGGAAAGCAGGGTTTTAGAGATTCCCATTGAAGCCAACACACACACACACGCAAAACTATTCCTTCTGTGTGTCAAGCACAGGCACAAATCCTGACAAATCAAATAATGGTACACTTACCATTTCAGTCAGTGCGTAAAATATATGATTTTGTCATCCAGTTAGTTTTTTTCTTTCCCCTTCATATGATATTTCTTGTCCCCCTGAAATAAATTAGAAAATAAACATCTAGTTTTTATCTACGGCACAAAGTCTGGAGAAGTCTCTCGGGGTTTGACATTACCATTTTATTTCACAATTTATCCCCAGACTGTCTGAGCTAATTGAAAGTGCAGCTGATATTTGTGTGTAAACAGGCAGAATGAAACACATCAATAATCTCCTCCAGGCTAGCCCGGGTCCCTCAGAGGCCTGGCGGTGCTTCCACCCTGAGATCCTGCCGCCGGTACCCCAAATGAGTTACTTATACACTCAAAGGTGGCTACCACCTGAAATTAGAAAATGCCTTTAGAATCACCCGCACAGCTAGGGCTATAATAACCATAGATAAAAGATTTATTTAAATGCCCAAGAGCATAGTATTCCTCATATTTGCACCCTGTTCCTTAAGAACATTTTCCTAAAATACTATTAAAGAAAACGTGGCGATGTACAAGGACATTTCTGCCATTTCTGAATTTATGACCCTAAAATTTGAGAGCAGGGAGAGGGTAGATTGCAACTAAGTGGCTTAATTGTGAAAATCTGTAAGGCGGGTTTTTCAGCACTGAGCACAACCACTGTGTTCTGCTGAACAGACACACTTTTAGCAAAACCTGGACTTCTAAACATTATCTTCGATTACATGATTTAGCTGGATTTCCTGACTTCCCATAAAAACTGTTCCCAAGCCCAACACTCTCGAGTTCATAAGCAACCAAACTCCATCTGAATATTAATATATTCAATGAAATGAAGACATCTTTCTGGAGTTTCATGAGAAAAAAAAAAAAAAGAACTTCATTTTAGAAGCCAAGTTCTGTTTCTTCCTAATCATTCCGTCAATTCTAAAATCCTGCCTCTATTCGTGTTCTTTCTGCAGCTATACTAAGTGGGTAACACAGCAGAAGAATTTTAAATTGCAGTATTTCATAAATCCCCCATGTCCAATATCTTGTCATTACAGCTACCAAAAGAAAGAAGGCAGGCTAACCACTCTCAACTCTTTCATTACACACAATTTGAAATTTATAGTTGTATTTCATCCCACACCTCAGTAACATATGCAGAGTGAGTGGGCATTTCCAAGTGATTTCAAATCCTGGACAAATGAACATGAGAGTGGCTGAAAAATTTTTTATAACATTGACACAGACACAAGCAATCAAAAATGCCCATTCATCCATAACATATTATCCAAAACACCTAGGAGTTGTCATTAAATCCACTGTTTTATGTCTTTATACTTTCTTTATCCAAAAGGGATTAAAGGCAGCTTAGAAAGAGCCACACAATATTTACAGCTAAAATAAACTTAAAACAAATAAGAAAATGAAGCAAAGGGGAAAAATGCAGATTGCAAAGACCCCTGATCTTAGCGATCCTATCTATATCAACCGGTATTAAACTTGGCGCTCTAATGCAAGACTCACACATCTCATATCCCTTATAAAACTTTCAGGATCTATAATTTTCAGGATTATAATTTCCCAGCATCTCCAGCAGGAAGATTCTGGGCTCTTTCCAGTCTAGACACTTTCTCACCTTCTTCCTCTCGAAACAGACACAATCCAGGCCACTGTCAGAAAAATCTGCCTGGGTTGTAGCCAGTATTGTTCAGTGGGTTTAGATTAAAGTAATATGGAAAACTGGGCTAAGCCAAAGTACCACTTTTTGGATCAACCCAAGTTTCTTATAGAAAAAGATCCTTGAGTAATATGGAAAACCTAGTGAGGTAAGGGAAAAAGTTCATAAAGTTGTAGTCTTATAAATGAATAATAAATTCTCCAGACCTCAGAATGCTTAACAGCCTCCCTTCTTCAGGAGTAGGTCCCTAACAGTAATATTATGAAGTCTATATATATTTTTTTTACTGCTGTCCAAACATTAATATGCCTCATCTTGGCTAAAAGAACTACTTCTAAGACTGCTATGTCTGTTAATATTAAGACACCACAAAAAGTTTTTTTAAAAAGATGTCTAAATTATATGCTTTTAAAAATCAGTGTTGTCTAAATAACAGGCTTAATCTACATCATATTTTTTATACTGATGTATCGATATTACACTGTATATGATAAATATAGATTGATACGTACCTGTGTTACAAGAGTTTTTTGCATAATTAAGAATGGATCTGCAAACGACCTCTGGCATTGAATAAACTGTATATTCCTGCTAATGATAAAGGTTGGTGACATGATCAGTTCTTTTCTAATTAAATCTGAATATTGACTTAATTTGAATATAAATTAAAAGGCTTACCTTTGAATTGACTGCAATCCTTATGTTAGCTGCCACATGGATGTCTTAAGTAGAAATGTTTAGTTCTTTTTGAAATAAAATTCTGTGATAGTCAAAGATTTATGATATAACTTTTTCACAGCATTATTTTTATTTTCATAAAAAAACATTTTCCAAAAACAATCCCACGAAAGAAATATCACTGAATGTAACTGCCAGTGGAAGATATCTCTGATTTGCATTTTTAAAAGCAAAAATAGGTTTTTGATTTAAGGAAAGAATAAAGAGGAAGAAAATGAAGGGAGTGATCTTCAATATTCATGACGGATGGGTGGATTGTTGGGAGGGGGTAGAATAAGAGACAAATGTCATGAAGCCAAAATTCAACTCTTTTTCTTCAAAGAAGAAAAAGTTCTCACTAATATAAATATCCACTTAAAGAGCAAACACTGGGTAAACCTTAGGGAATATGGCAAAAAAATAAAAATCACGTATTTCTCCCACTTTCTGATTAAATTGTTTAAACATCAAATAGTTCTGTTTCTGAACTTCTGACAAAATTTTTCTCAAATTATATAGTTCTATCTGCAAATTGTTTATGTCGGTATATGTATATATAAACACATGTATACATACATCTCATGTTGATGGCCAATACCAGTGAATTTAAAACCATCTGCTAATTAAACATTTCCTGGAAATTAAGGTTCCATCACTTATAACACCTAGATATACACATTTTAATGACTATACAAGTGACATACACAATTCTCATGAAAAATGGTAGGAGTTTTGCATGTTTTTTCATACTTTCGTATCACCTACGCAGTTGTTGATTTTCATTCATAATTCCTCTGGGATGCCTACCATTGAACTAACTTTTATGTGGAAAAAATGTATATTAACACACTTCATATAATCCTTTGGAACAACCATAATCACAGGTGTCAATTACAAAAATTGAAAAGAGCTGTTTATCCACCTTTAATAAGTACCAAATTAACATTTCCCAATCCCCGATAGGTTTTGAACTTCTGTCGGTCTCCACTTTCTCTTTCCAGGAAAATATTGTATAAACTAAACAAGATGCAGCTTCCAAGTCCCAAGCAACTCCATGCATAAATGTTTATTTCCAAAACAAGATGTAATACATAAGTTCACAGAATATTTAAAGTATGAAATCTTATATACACATAATTAGCAAATACGAGATTTTTGAAGATTCCTAACCTTTCGTGTATATTCTGTAAGCTTAACCACAGCAAACAAAATAACCACCAAGTTTTTAAATTTAATCACAAAACTCCTATTTCAGAAAAATTCAAAGGTGAGAACTATTCAAAATGGAAGAAGAAGATACTAATTAGAAAGTGTTGGGCTGCAGCTAACTGTGATAAAATTGTAAGGAAGGGATTAACCAGGTGAAGTTGGCATGTTTTCTGAGAATGCAGCATACCTTGCAGACCACAGCAACATGTGCACTTCCCAGACACCCAGCCTCACTCTCTCACCCAGAAACGCACGGCAGGGCTGCCACGCTACTGAATACATGAGCACCTACGTTACTGATCTGTTCCTGGGTCCTCTTCAGTCTCTGCAGCTCAGGAGTGTCCGTAACGATGCTAAAGCCCCTCCCTTTGCTTTCTTCAAAATCTCTTCTGTACTTGACCTAACAAGGAGGGAGAAAAGAAAAGAAACAGAAAAAAAGTTAACAGAGGGCTCGCAAATCCCACTGGGGTAAGCCAGGGCCGGTGAAGCTGCTAGAATAGGAAGCGATGCCCACAGACACGCCTCTCAGCAGGAGAGCGTAGCAAGAGCCAGTAGGGCACAGCCAGGCTACCTGGTTTGTGTCCCCACAACTCCACTTACTATTAATATTTGTGTGACTTTAAGCAAGTTACTGAACCACTCTGTGCCTCCATAGTCTCATCTGGACAACAGCGATAACAACGATGACAATTTAATAGGTTGTAGGGATAGGATCAAGTGACTTAATGCACGAATCTGGCTGCTGGGAACAATAAGTACTCTGTAACAGTTATTATCATCGTTAATAGTATTACCACTACTCAAGAAAAAAAAACGTGGGAAAAGAACACTAAACCTTCTGCTCCCACGTCCTTCTTATCCATGAAAAGGCATCATTTTGATCCTGAACTATCCTAGAGAGGAGGGAAAGAAAGTCAAAAGCTAGCCCTGTCCAAGAAGTTTTCATTCTGTTTCCAAAGGCAAAGCATATGGATATGATTACACGATGCTGCGTTGCCAAATGGCAAGTATATAAGTGCTTATGAAAATATTTATAAAATAGGCCACACCTAGAGATTACAAAGCTTCTCATATATGGCCTTGGCATACTGTGTGTTGAGCTCCTAAGATTTTTTTTTTTCTTTCAGTATTTAAATATACTTCTTTTCTAATTACAGCTCAATGGAGCTGAATTTTACTGCTTCCTCAAAGGACTGGAACAGCTAATGCTTAATCTGACAGAGTCCTATCTCCTATTATTATCATAATGACAATAACTGTCACACCAGTTAAATATTCTGCTTGTTAAGGATGGAGATGGTGACATCACTTTGACAATTCTCATTTTTTTTTTTAACCTGAACATCGAGAAATGTGGAAACATATCTTGAACTCCTAGAATCCCCATTTTTGGATTCAAGACTGCAAGCCTCCAATTAACACTCAAATTAATAATTAAAATCAGCTGAATTAATTTAGGAAGCTTATAAAAATATGATTCTATAAGTGTCACTTTCTGCAGAAGTTTGAAAAGTTCGCTTAGTCGAGCATGGAATGATTGTTTTTATTGAGTCATATCTGTATTTAAATACCCAATTCTCTCAAGCATCGTTATCCTTGAGACCGGGAGATTTTTTTCTTTTACCAGAGAGGTTGAAAGAAAAAAAAAAAAAAAAGAAACATCTCTGATGACAACAAATAGAAAGATCTAGATGCTTTCATCACTTTTAGCCCAAGAATATCTAATTTTCTCCCCCTATTTTCATTTAAATTTATAAAAGTACTAAAATCATTTCCTTAACTATTCCCAGAAGTAAAAGGTCAAACAAACTGCAGTATTTTTCTTCCACAGAAAACGCTGAGTGAGATTAGCCTCAGTCTCCCAGCATGTGAGACTGAGACACATTCTCAGCGTTTTATGCCTAACTAAGCAGAGAAGCCATTCAGCTTCGCTGGTAGTAAGCGTTAGGGAGCAGAGTAGTATAACAATAAAAGCTAAAAAGATGACTAGGTTGTAACAGCAACAGGCACGAAGATATATTAATAAGAAGAGAAGTAGACAAGCCGAGTTTTAACACCTCTAACCCCAGTTTCAGAGAAGGCATAATCACATATTCTTTTCGTTACTGGTTTAGTGTTTTGTTGTTGTTGTTTTTTTAATAGAGATTTCCAAAGAAGTGAAAAGAAAAACCATTAAATTCTAGAATCATAGGTTTTGAGCTGACTGCTGTTCAACAATCCTTTCCACAAGACACATAAGAATCATCAGACTTTGGCTTGCCTGGTTACATGACTAGTTCTGAAAAGTGTATAATCATCTCTCTAAGTGGCCTCAGAGTTTTAGAAGATGCTTATGCCTTTTTAATGGCACGATGCACAACCAAGCCTCTTACCTTTTCAGAACCAGCTCAAGCACCAACACACCAGTATTTCTTTACTACACACAGGAGCCTTCAAGCCATTTATCAGAGCCCTCTTTTTCCCATACTCCCACCCACTTGCATCCAATCTACTTAGGGCTAATTTTAAATGTATCCAACGATTCACCAGTCATGAATAGTCTGATTCTGAGAGCAAGTGGATATAAAAAGAGATCAGAGGACAGAGGAAAATAGGAGGATGACTCTCTCCAATCTCATGTGTCCCCTTGGCTCTCGCAAGACTTCATCCAGCCCATGAGAACAACACACCCTTGAACCCAGTAATCTATCTTGGGAGGGACACATAATCCATCATGCGCCCAGGAGCCTCAGCTCTGGGACTCTGGCAGGAACTCTTGGGAAAGAAGTGCTCTATTACCATGGGCTGGCTAGTTTAGCTGGCTATAAAAGTGAAGCTTCTGGCCACCATTTGGCCACCACCCAATAGTAAAGAAGTCAACATAGAGACAGGCAACATGAGAGATCAAGATAGAGTCCTGACAACATCATTTGAGCACCCGGATCTTAATCTTCCTAAAGCCAGCAACACCAAGTTTGTCAGTTACATGAGCTAAAAAATCTCTCCCTTTCTGATGCACACAACCAACCCTCAGCATGCCTAAAATGTAGACACATGTACAAGGTTCCCAGGAAATACCAACATGTGAATTTTTCCTCTTTTACTTCTATGCACTGATGCTTCCTATTTGGGATACAAGATTTAATAGTTTATAATAACAGAAGAAAAAGCATTGCTTTAGCGGAAAACGGGCTTTGCTCATCCAGCAAATATTTAATGAGCACCTACTCTGTGCCAAGAGCTGTTCCAAGTGTGGGAAGAATGCAGCAAAGAAAACAGTCAGAGATCCCTGCCCTTGTGGAGCTTACATTAATTACAGTGTGAGAGACAGAAAAGACAGAAGATCTACCTAAGTCAAACAAAGGGCACCTTAGTGGAAAGTGTTAAGACAAAATAAGCAAGACAGTAGGACGTGAAGTGTCAGGAATGCTGCCCTGTTTGATAAGGTGGTCAGGGAAGGCCCCAGGGAGAAGGTGACATGTCAGTAAGGCCTCATGGAGGGGAGAGAGGGAGCCGTACAGATATCTTCGGGGAGAGCTTTCCAGGCAGAGGGAACAGAGAGAGCAAAGCCCTAAAGCCCTTTGGAAAGGACGACGAGGGCCAGTGTGGCTGGACCAATGCCACAGAGAGAGAAGAGGAAGAGCAGGACAGAGAGTGATCACAGGGCCTTTGTAGGCCCTGAGAATGTTGGCTTTTCCTCCACGTGAGACACAAAGCTACCGCAGGGTTGTAAGCAGAGGAGCAATATGTCCTGACTTGTGTTTTAACAGGCTCTGTCTGGCTCCCGCCCTGCAAACCCCCTGGGTGGGGCGGGCAGGATAGAAGCGAGGATCCCAGGGAGGGGCAGGCAACGTCCTCCTCCTTCCCCAGTTGGCCACTGTCCTGGGACCACAGAGAGCAGCAATAGTTCTCGGGCCCAGCTGCAGAACCCCGGCCTCCCCAGGAGTCCCTGTAAGGTCAGCTGCGCACTCTCGTCAGAATGGGGCAGGAGGCGCAAAGGAAAAGAGAGAGTAAAATGAAGACACCAACGTGAACTTAGGAGGAGAATGTGCCATGGCTGGGAAGCGATGCAGTCTCATTTCCCTGCGGTCTCACCCCTTCCACACTAAATAAAGGCAACTTCGAAACATACTCTTCAAGTCAAACGCAGGAAATTCACACAATAGGCAATTCCATTTGCCGTGTTTGTCTTCAAAAGTAACTTTGAAATGTATTAATTTCAATTATTGGATGCTATGTAATATGTGTTGGCATTCTGTGTGTGTGTTTGCATGTGTGCATGCTTGTGTACATGTATCTGCATGCATGTGTACATATATGTACGTGTCCACATATATTTATCGTTCTGTACTGTAGATTAGAACCCTAAAGGAAGAATCAAAAGACCTGAATTTAAACCCTGATTTTTTTCTGTGATCTTAATTTGTTCAATTTCTCTAACACTCTCGATCCTCAGTTGTAAAATGGAATGAGAAAAAGATGTAACATGCTACACATGAAATGAATGTTTGGAGGGTTAAAATAACATGTGAAAACACCAAGCAAGGATATGACCCTTCAGCAAATGCTAGTTTTATTCTTCTCACTAAATATTAATATCAAAATGACCTTTGTTGCTTAAGTGTGCTCATTTCTGCCAAAGTATGCATTGCTCGGTGACAGTTTGTGTTTGAAGTCATGAGCAAGTCACACTCACAAGTTCACGTGGAAGGAGGGCCTCAACACTCAGGTGGTTCTGGTCTCGCTTAAGAAAAAGGCTCACAGTAATTGAAAAGGAAGACTTTTGAAAAGCAAAATGATGTGCACAGTCGCAAATGGAATTGTTTGCTGAGATATATGTTCTGTCCCCCAAATGCCACAGGTAATATATTATTACTATTACAACAATATCAATGAATGAAGACAATGGAAACTGCTAAAGAGAAAGGCCATTGTCAGGCAGAAAGCTATCTCTGACGAAGGAAGCTGGGAGACTGGTAAACTGTTGAACAATAAACGAAAAGGAGATGAAATAACACTT
Organism: Propithecus coquereli; assembly: GCF_000956105.1. Classification (NCBI taxonomy): domain Eukaryota; kingdom Metazoa; phylum Chordata; class Mammalia; order Primates; family Indriidae; genus Propithecus; species Propithecus coquereli. The sequence goes on from NW_012134192.1 coordinate 1,683,683, forward strand.
GGTAGTGAAGTCAAAGATGGGCGCATCGTCCAGCCCAGCAACTCGACACCCCATCATACTTGTCTCTAAAGAAACCCTCATCTGTGAGCATCTGGGGACCTAGAAAAACATGTTCATAATAACATCATTTCTATTTAAAAAAAAAAAAAAAGGAAATAACCTAAATATCCATCCACAGGAGAATGAATAAACTGTTGCATACTCATACAATGTAATATTACCCAGGAGTGAAAATGAGTGAACCACAGCTTCATGGATCCATATGCGCAAATCTCTGAAACTTTATGTAGAGGGGAGGAAAAAAGCATAAAGTGCACATACATGCAGTGAATGTATGGGAGGAACGGGGCTTGGTAACAACATTCAGGGGAGTTATGATGAGATCTGCTCATGGAAGGATATGAGTCCCTGTTACTGGTGATGTTCTAGTTCTTACGCTGGATGGCAGATTCACAGGTCATCTTTTTATTTTCGTGCTATAGAACTTGCACATGCACTATGTATATTCCTCTGTATTGATCAAATATCTCACACAGAAAACGTTTTCAAAGAAAGCAGGGACACAGTTTTAATGTCCCAGATGCAGAAGCTGAGGTAGTCAGAGGTGAAACAAAAACCAAGAGTAGGAGAATAGAAAAAGAATATGATAACCAAAAATTCAATTGATATTTTCAGGGAACTAAATGCAAGACTTGGGAGGCCAAGCGTGGTGGCTCACACCTGTAATCCTAGCACTCTGGGATGCTGAGGTGGGAGGATCGCTCGAGGTCAGGAATCCAAGACCAGCCTGAGCAACAGCAAGACCCCGTCTCTTCTTAAAAATAGAAAAAAAATTAGCCAAGCAATTAAAAATAGAAAAAGTTAGCCAGGCATAGTGGCAAGCGCCTGTAGTCCCAGCTACTCGGGAGGCTGAGGCGGGAGGATCACTTGAGCCCAGGAGTTGGAGGTTTCTGTGAGCTAGGCTGATGCCACCGCACTCTAGTCTGGGCAACAGAGCAAGACTCTGTCTCAAAACTAAAAAATTAAAATTAAAAAAAATAAAGGCAAGACTCAGGTTTTTCATAAATGGCAAATGAGCTAGCCAGTGGACATCCATTTGCAGAAAGTTAAATCAATCATTCTGAGTTTCTTCATCTTCATGAAGCTGTTTAACTACATCAGCAAACACAAGCTTGAAGGCAAAAGACAGGAAAAATAGAAATCGAGAGAACGTAAAAGAGTGTTACAGTAGTGACTCCAAACATGGATTAAGAAGGAATAGCACAAGTCCACAGAGACACATGGCGTGGATCACAAAAGACCATAGCGGTTAAGAAGTAACCAAGGGCAGAAGTGTAAGAAGAAAGAAAACAGCATTTAGCCTTAGAGCAGCTTGTCAAAATATGTTTAACGGAAGCCTAAAATCTACAGGCACATTTATTACTGATTCATGTTATTCTGCTCTTTATTTCATACATTTCTGATACAATGAAATCCATGACCAATTTCATTACCTTTCATGACATGATGGATACTTCGTATTTCTTGAAGGGGAGATTGGGAGGGTCACAGTATTTTAAAACTAAATGCAAAATTCTTAGTTTGATCTGCAAAATTTAGTGCTCAATTGTGTACCATCTTGCATAGTTCAGTAGATTTTAATGTCCTGAAGAATGCGGATCACACACTTCTTTCTATCTCAACGCGTTTTGCTTGGTGCTAAGCATACATTCAAAGCTTAATAACTAATTTCATGATTGATTAGTATCTAGCTTTATATTTTTAAGGTCTAAAATGCAGAAAATTGGTTAATCTCACAATGCTAGATGGGCATTAA
>NW_012134192.1:1686288-1687957 GCF_000956105.1 Propithecus coquereli
CTCAGGGCTCCCATGACTGTAGGCATGTGCTTACTCACTCATGGTAACCGAACATCCTACCACACGGCCAGGCACTGTGCCATCTGCCTTTGGGAGCTCCTTTGGTCCTTTGGAATCAAAATAGAATACAAATAAATAAAGGAAACAACAATTACAATGTGCTTTACATATATTATCTTCAGCTATATCCTAGCAGGTACACATTTTAAGACCCATTTTACAGATGAAGGAAGTTTGAAGAAGTCGCAGAGCTGCTAAGAGGCAGAAGTTTCTGACATCCACCCACTCTGGCATCACCCCCCACATATCTTGCAATTCATTTGATGACGAAAAAAAATGCCAAAAGTGAAAAATATCAAACTGAACACAAATAAGATAAAAACAACTTCCTGGAAATAAGCAGAAACAAAAGTAGAATCAATTGAATATTCCTTATTAGAGGATGTCAGAAGATTTGCATAACTTAACATTTCAGCTAATGTGTTATCTGTCATGGATCCTGGAGTGCCATAAACGAGACAATAATCACCCAAAGTAGAGTTTAACACAATCTACATTTTATTAAAAATGTGTTTTTAGGCATTTCTTCTGAAGGCAACAATTGTTTAAATTTTCTATCAGTAAAGATAGGGTTAGAAGGAAAATACCATTGCCAAAATGGTAGCATTGGTGAAAATATTGATTCAAGGCAAAAAAAATCATATCTACATTAATAAAGAAAATTGGGGCCTAAAATAAGTATATATAAAATTCACATTTTCACCAAGAATTTCATAAATAGCATTTAATAATCCAGATAATTTATGAACTGTGATTTCTGGACACATGTTCTCTTAACTATTAATCTTTTAGGGACAGTCTCATCTAATTACGTGACTATGGTTTTTAAATATAAATGGTTTTATTCACACAGAATAGAATATTCTTGAAATTATTTTGAACCAGAAGGTACCATGCAAGGTTAAAAATTAAGGCGAGAATAAGAAATCACAACAAGGAACATGCCTATGTGCATACTCTGAGTTATAAAGTATTAGGAAAGGGGTAATTTCCAGTAAGGAAATAACTAATTAGAAAATTAGTCATTCCGGAAAGAAAAGCTACATCCCAACTACACTGAAGAAAAGAAATAAAGATAAACCAAGAATCAAGCATATAGCAATAAACAGAGCTGAACTAAAACAAAATAGTCATAAAAGTGAAAATAACCTGTCCTTAATCTCAAAGTATCACAGCTGATAAAAGTGACAGATGATTCCTCAATTTTCTTACATAAGCCTCTCCCTAACAGATTGATAATGTCACTAAAATTATTCCTAACAACACTCCTATACCTGCAATGGCATTACCCATCAGGCAAACACCGACTGTTTTTTCTTAACAAAACATACTTCTTCCACTTCTACAGACTGAAAAAAGAAAAAACAATGGTAACATAGCAAAAGAGAAAAAGAAAGAATGCCAAATAAGAATAAATATATATGCATTATAGTTAATAGGTACACAAACGACACTAAGATAGCATCTGTGATTGATAGCTTTTGCCACACAGAAAAACCCATGGATCCCAGCAAGTCATTTTCATCAAAAAATTTAAAAGATTTCATTAATACAGAATTTCATTTAAAATATAAATCTCCTAGAAATTTTTACAGGTTATTAAAAAAAA
>NW_012134192.1:1692822-1695316 GCF_000956105.1 Propithecus coquereli
TAATGTATTTATGTTTTACTCATATAATTTTCAAAAGAGATCTGACATAACATCATTACTTCAACAAAACATGCCATAATTATTTTAGATCTTTTAATGAATGTAGTAAAATTACATCATGAAATGCTTATCCTATAGATCCACTTTATTCTGGTCAACAGAATAAAAATAAATGTAAATAGTGATGTGTTTTAAGCAAACATAATCTAACACAGTACAATTTAAAATCTAAAAATGCAAATATATTCTTTAAAAGGGTCTCATTGCTTTAAAAAAAAAATTCACCAGGAGATGAGTTTCTACAGACATTCCATAGCGCATTTATTAGAGGAATTCAATTTAAATTATTTAACTTGTTAACGAACATTTCAGGTGTTTGCAGGATACACAGTAATGTACTGTGTTGCAACTGGCGATGTCTATAAAATCCAACGTCATCCGTGAATGGGCTAAGCCATACCTTGGTCCAGCTCTGGTGGTCACAAAGCTCAGAAAAAAAAGAGAACCAGGATAAGAAAGAAAAATTAAGTGCTTGAGAAAGTGGAAGAGATGCTGAAAGAAAAGTAGCTAGAGAAGAAAGACGAAAGGGAAACAGGCAGGTGCACAAACACCTACAGTGCACATATAATCTGTGTGTCAGAGTTATGTATCTATGGTGTGTGTGTTCTATGAGTATCACAGACAGCCTGGAGGTGACCATCATTAACCAGTGCCCTTACACTTGGTAAAGTGTCATCTGGGGCCACTAGACCAGAGAGATGGTCTCATACCTCAAGGGCAGTGTGGTGGCAAAGATCTGTCCCCTGCCACCACCACCCTGAACTCTAGAAACAGTATCAGTTACAGGCTTGGCAGGTTGACTGCTGTCCCAGCTGCTCTTGCTAGCAACAGAGGGATTTATTTTCTATATGAGTATCAATACTCTTCGAATCATCTTATAAACTGAGCATATTTTATTACGTCTCCCTTCCAACAGGCAAGAATTTAATATTTTTTCAAAGTACTATGCTCAAAACATCGCATTGAAGTCTCAGAGTCTCATCCAATAAACTATTTATTCAAAGCCATCCCACTAAAACGCCACCTTAACACACAGATGGCTTAATTTACTGTCTTACTACGTAGGTACCTGCTCACACCTCATGTGGCTAGAGAGAGAACACGTGAAGTTAAAAAATAGACATACTGATTTGAGGACACATCCTGCTGGAGGGCCAATGTGCCCAGCTTCAAACACTGACGCAGGCCAAAAAAAAAAGGACATTTTAATGTTGGTTTCACAAACACAGGAAAATTATTTTTCTTACTTTCTTTCTACTATTATGAATAATTCTATTGCATTTCACAATCAACCCAAAATTATAAAATGATTACTTTATAAGGTGGGAAACAAAAATTTCATATAGATTGTGGCCAGCATTTTTCAGTCCTTGAGCACCCAGCATTCCTCACTCCTACTTTGGGTTACAGCACTCTGACTTTATTTTGAAAACTCAGCTGTCCCCAACTCTCACCAACAGTGGATAATGTGAGTTGGAACTGGCCAATCAGAGTCGTGCATTCTCCTAGCTCAGTGATTGGTTCAGCTATGGACATAATAGCCAATCAGGGCCAGGGAGACCCATTGACACTGTTAAGGGGAGACTCTCTTCCACTGGACTGACATCTACCAGGATGTAGGCTGAAAGTGTGGCAGCCACCTTGTGACCACGAGGTAAACTTGCCTAAAAATGGAGTTGTCACAGAAGACACAGCATTGAGAGATGGAGAGAAACAGTCCTGGTGACATCCTCTGAGCCTCTCTTGGCAGATTTGCCCCAACTCCAGTTTTACCCTGGACTCCTCCGGAGTTAACAATCCTAATGCCAGTTAGGGTTGAAATTTCTGGCACTTGCAACAAAAAGAGTCCTAACTGATAGGCTCATCTCCATTTTACATTTAGATTTTTGAAAATCTAAATGGGTTTTAGAGCCTTCCAGATTACTTTCGTCTCAGTATCACTTTCATCTGCTGGGCTCAAACTTACACAGCTGTTTGCGATTAAAGCTCAATTACTCACACTAACAGAAAAGTGGTTCAGATAATCTTTAACAGTGGCTATTTAAAAATCATTTGCATATGGCTTGGGAATGCATGTAGTCAAAGAAATTCAGAAAACATCATCAAATGTTGTTTAAATATTTTTTAACAAATCTTCTTAGAGGAGTCCCTGCCCAGAGTCCTGCATGGAAGTCCAACTACAGGCATTTGTGCTCACATGAATTAATACAACGTATCGATTTCAGCAAAGGTCTCCTATCTTTTCTTTATAGTAGAACAGTTAAACTTGAACAAGAATTCTGTTTTCTCGAATTTCCTGGAGTGTCACTATTTGAGCTTGTGGTAACAATCACATGTATTAAACAGACAGCAAGCTATGATATCACCAAAATGTTACTTAAAACAATTTCCAGAAGTGGGGATAATTCCATAAAACGATTGAAAACAAGTTAAC
>NW_012134192.1:1695366-1697463 GCF_000956105.1 Propithecus coquereli
ATAAATTGGAACTAACTGATGGAAACACAAGTACACGGAGGAAAGTAAAAGTCAATGGAAATCAAGCAGGGAGGAGGGGGGGAGGAAGAGATGGGCAAAAACCTACCTAATGGGTACAATGAACACTATCCGGGTGATGGGCATGCTTACAGCCCTGACTCGAGCATTACAAAGTGATCCATGTAACCAAAACATTTGTACCTTCTTAATATTTTGAAATTTAAAAAAAATGTGCTGCAAAGCATCTGGCCCTTACCTATACCTAAAAAAGCAGCATAGCTTACTAAAAGTACTAGGCTCTCCTTAATACACACACGCAAGCAGACACTGGCATTAATAAACCTTGTCTTTTAAGACCCTAATCTCAGCTTCAGTTGAGGATAAAGTTTCCAACCCAGATGTTTTTATCAGAACACCCAAGGTCGAATCTCCCCTAAATGCCAGCATCTACCCTGCAAAGGCAGGTCTCCATTTCACTGCCCTTTAGATAGAAGCTGGAAGTCACCGTGTCACCTTCACTTAAGAAGGGACAAATTAAAGAGGTTAAAGTACTGACCTAAAGTTAAAAGAGAAAGAGAGAGAGGCTGTATGAGATTTTGCTTTCTTCTATCCGCAGGTCATCCTTGTCCCCCATTCCTTGCACTGATGTTTGACTTGTCAAAACTGTTTTGCTTCTTCTGCCCCTGACATCTAAATCATTTGACAGGCACATAACCTTATCAAATTTCTAGTTATAGTACAAATAGAGGTAACAAACCATATCCACTGAAATTGATAACAGCTCACACAAAAGGCTGCAAGGCTGGGCTTGCAGGAGAGGGGAGAGCCGCTGCAGATAGGCAAGCTGGCCCGGGAGCCCACAGCAAGAGGAGGAGGAGGAGGAGGAGGTGCCTTGGCAAGATAAAAGGCTAATTCCACCAAATCCAATTGGTACTCCAATTCTTCTGCCTGAGATTTAATCAGCCAAAAGGCCCCGCACCAGGGGTGAAAAAAATTGTGAAATCAGCAGTCTTTGCTCGCTCCAACTAGCATTTAAACTTAAAAGGCAAATGTAACAAAAGCATCAGAAAGGTACCTTTGAAAGTTCTCTGCCAACCATGGTTTGACCTAATACATTGTCAGGTTATGAAGTACCATTTCCTAATTCAGTAGTGCAATGCAAGGAATACTAAACACGTTCCCCCAGCTTATCTGTAATTTAAGCCAAATCTCCCCGCTCGTCTCTAGGATTTGCTTGGCAACAAACAGGGGAAACAGTGTTCAGAATTAAATATTTTGAGGCAATATATCACATTTAAAAATTAATCTTAAAATATGGTATGAAACATAAATGCTTTTTTAAGAAATCTGTTTTCCTAGTTTAAATGCTCTGGGCTCCTAAAACTTCTGGAAATTGCGCAGAAGAAATTAAAGAAACAAATATGAAAAATATATGTAATCAGCTAGGCAATTCCCCAACCAAAAGACAGACCCAAGATTAGATTCAAGTTCATCCAACCATAAATATCCCAGCTTTCCCTATACTTCCCTGGTTTGACACCCTTTATCCTAGTCCCCAGGAAAGGCTCATCCAGGATTAAATACTCTCATCAGAATGCCAAATCCTTTTAGTTTTCTAAATGAAGACAGATCAATACCATCCCAAAGAATATACAGCTTTGTTCAAGGAATATGCAAGGTTACTTGACCTGTGAGTTGACTTTATTCATGACATTTCTTGGTAAAATTAACAAGGAAAGGTAATCACAAACAATAATGAGATACTTGATGATATCAAAAGTCTGGAAAAGTGTGAGGAATCCAGTAATCTAATCAACTACTGGTAAAAGTAAAAGTTGCAGCCACTCTGAAAAGCAATATGGGTACCACATCTCCAAATCTACCCCCAGAGCCCTCCCGCACGTGCACGAGGAGGTACGCATAATAAACAGCACAGTGAAAAACTGCAATCTAAGTGTTCAATACATACATAAACTGGAGCATAGTCATATTGTGGAATTTATGCATAAATTCAAATTAAATAAGTAAAAATTAAATCAATTCCATTTCTCTAGCTTAATCTCCATAGCGCTCTAAAACATTATTAGGTAAAAAAAA
>NW_012134192.1:1697513-1701119 GCF_000956105.1 Propithecus coquereli
TGGGAAGAAACTATTAAAAATAAATATATTAGAAGTACTGAAAGAACTATATGAAGAATTATGGCTTCTTAGCTAACAGTGAGAGCTTCGCATTAATTAAAATGTCAGTTTTAAGAAATGCTTGAGTGTTGCCTCCCTGCTATGAAATAGCAGCTATGATTTATTGAAGACCTACAAGGAATCAGACATTGTACTAAGCGCTTGATGGACTATTTTGCTTAATCTTCAAAATCGCTTTGTAAAAGAGATATTTTACCATTTTCTACATAGAAATGTAGTAGAAACCCATTATTTAGTCTACCCTAAACCTCCCTCCTTCTAGTAAAGCCTCCTTTAGGGTTTCTCAAAAGGTGCCATTTTCTTTTTTCACTTACTTCTTTAGCCACCATGGACTGGCCCTCATCTAACCCGAATCAGTCCAAGTCAAGATGTCTGAGGGATTTGAGAACTGGGACCCAAATGGTGGAATAAGTCTTTTCCCTTCTCCCAAAGTTTTAAAACTCTAAGCTATAAAATTTGGGAACTATCAACAGCCATGTTTGCTACCACCGGACCCAGAGGGGCAGATGCAGCTCATCTACCAAAAAACTGTCCTGGTCTGGTGGCACTTCCTGGCCTGGTAGCATTTGAATCCAGATTCCCACTGTTCCTGAAGCCCAAGCAGGCAAATTTCTGTCCTTGGATTTTGTACCCCAATATCCTCAAAATTAAATTATCACTTTGAGTTAATGAGTGTTGTTGGATTTTCTATCACTTGCAGCCAAGAATCTTTAATAACAAGAAACTGAGACTCAGTGGTTTAGCAGTGACAACCCAAGGCTAGCATTGCCACCTGGTGAATAGTACAGTCAAGATTCAAACTCAGGTCTGCTGTTTCTGAAATCTTTGTTCTTTTCAGCCATCACAGTCCAAGACAGCAATTCAAACATTTGTGAACTTCAAAGAGCATCTCTTAGATAGACTGAAATGAGTCTTAATGAAAATATACCATTATTTCTTTGAAAAGACTAGATTTTTAAACAACGAAGTAAACAAGATCTTAAATGATTTGTTAATCATTCTTACATGTTGAATACCTTAGCCAGTATTAGATCTTTAATGGTTAGACACAACACCAATTAGATGTTTGGTAGGTGTGCATCAAATGAGCAAATAATTAAGGTATTTGCTTCAAACAAAACTTTAAAATGGTAGTATTAAAGCACCAACTTAGAAAAGTTTGCACACTAACTCAACAGCTTTGTTTTTAAATTAACTCTGATACTCAATAGGAAAAATTAGATACTAAATAATTCAGGAAGATCCCAAAGTTTACCTTATAATTAGAAAAACTATTACCTAAGTCTCCACATCAGTTAATATATTATCTTGATTGTGTATCTATGAAGTTTCAAGTTTCATGATCAGTGTAATCTCATGGTGCTACAGGCACATTGTATTCTTCCCTTGATGACCTAAATGGCCCACTTGGTCTGAAGACACTAACAGGGTCCAACTAAGTCAATTTCTGAGTCAGTTTCTCAAAAGCACGTAGGGCCTTTCTTTTTCCTCTAGAACAAACATCTTACGAGGCAATCATATTTTTTCCTTTGTAGTGTAGAAATAAAAAAGAACTGGATTTTATAGTTACAAAGAAAAAGAAGGAAAAAAAAAATAATAAACCAGAACCCAAAAAGTACCGGACGTAGGAAAAGGGGCCAGTGTGAGGTTGATATAGATTAAGTGCTTCAACTTCTCTTAATAATCCTAATTTTGCAATGTTGTTCCTCCTGAGCCCATGAATATATCACTCGTACATTTCACGGTTCATGAGAGTACAGCTATTTGAGAAACAGGGATATGTTGGCATTGCCAAAGAGCCAGGTGGTTCCACTGTTTGGAAACCATCTGGTCTGAGTTTTCTCTTTGTCAGCACCATCAATACATCAGTAGCAAGAGCTATTATAGGGATCGTGTGTGTTTCGTTTCTTTAAATAAACTCAAACAAAACTACCCTGAATATAAATTTGTTATTTCTTCGAATTGTGCTTTCAGAGTATAACGAAACCCATGTCAAGATGAGTTACACTTGAATACCTACAGTCCTTACATAACTTCACAAAACCAAGTGGCAAAAGACTAAGAAGTCTGTTTTCAGCTTCAGCGGCACCTCTTGGTCATGAGAACCTTTCGTGGGGTAACTACTGCCCAACCCAACACTAGCAAAATGAGGATTATTTTTGCTGAGGTAGCTGCCAAAGCCAATCTATATATTCATATAGATACATATGTGGGCTGTAAAGAGATTTAGATAGTGGGAAAGCTCAGAGGTGTTATTTAATCAGTCAAGAAAAAACAGAAAGAAAAGAAGGGGTCTAAGAAACTTACAAGTAATTAATCAGAGACCCCACTGCCCCTTATCCAATGGACAATATGACAAATCAATAAGCAACATTTATCAAATCCCTGCCTTGTCTGCAAAACCCATGAGGAGAAAAATGTGCTGCACAATTCACAATTGCAAAGATCTGGAATCAAACCAAGTGCCCATCGATCCATGAGTGCATTAACCAAGAGTGGTGTATGTATGCCATGGAGTAGTACTCAGCCATAAAACGGCATGAATTAATGCCTTTTGCAACAATTTGGATGGAACTGGAGACCATTATCCTAAGTGAGGTATGTCCAGAATGGGAAAACAAACACCACATGTACTGTCTCATAAATTGGAACTAACTGATGGAAACACAAGTACACGGAGGAAAGTAAAAGTCAATGGAAATCAAGCAGGGAGGAGGGGGGGAGGAAGAGATGGGCAAAAACCTACCTAATGGGTACAATGAACACTATCCGGGTGATGGGCATGCTTACAGCCCTGACTCGAGCATTACAAAGTGATCCATGTAACCAAAACATTTGTACCTTCTTAATATTTTGAAATTTTAAAAAAATGTGCTGCAAAGCATCTGGCCCTTACCTATACCTAAAAAAGCAGCATAGCTTACTAAAAGTACTAGGCTCTCCTTAATACACACACGCAAGCAGACACTGGCATTAATAAACCTTGTCTTTTAAGACCCTAATCTCAGCTTCAGTTGAGGATAAAGTTTCCAACCCAGATGTTTTTATCAGAACACCCAAGGTCGAATCTCCCCTAAATGCCAGCATCTACCCTGCAAAGGCAGGTCTCCATTTCACTGCCCTTTAGATAGAAGCTGGAAGTCACCGTGTCACCTTCACTTAAGAAGGGACAAATTAAAGAGGTTAAAGTACTGACCTAAAGTTAAAAGAGAAAGAGAGAGAGGCTGTATGAGATTTTGCTTTCTTCTATCCGCAGGTCATCCTTGTCCCCCATTCCTTGCACTGATGTTTGACTTGTCAAAACTGCTTTGCTTCTTCTGCCCCTGACATCTAAATCATTTGACAGGCACATAACCTTATCAAATTTCTAGTTATAGTACAAATAGAGGTAACAAACCATATCCACTGAAATTGATAACAGCTCACACAAAAGGCTGCAAGGCTGGGCTTGCAGGAGAGGGGAGAGCCGCTGCAGATAGGCAAGCTGGCCCGGGAGCCCACAGCAAGAGGAGGAGGAGGAGGAGGAGGTGCCTTGGCAAGATAAAA
>NW_012134192.1:1712219-1716753 GCF_000956105.1 Propithecus coquereli
TTATTTCTAGAGAGAAGGCAAACTAGTAAAAATTTTCAATCTGACACAGAAGCATATCTTTGTTTCATCAGGTTTTGACAATGAGAAGTCTTTAGCCTACAAAACTTTGTATTCAACATTTTTTTTAAGCTAGAAAAGTGAAGAATTGGAGGCATTCCATAAGCTGGGGTCACTCTTTTCATTCTAGGAGGAGCCCTGGAAAATCTCCCAGTCATTCCTGGGCACTTTCCACCGTGGTCTTTCCTTACCAGGCAGAATCAGCCTTGGTTTTATGCTCTAAAGAAAACGCCCCACATTTCAATCTCAAATGGATCCCAGCAACTTCATCCTCATAGGCTAGCTGGTCAAGGAAGGAAGCCTCCTTCTTCCACCCATGAAAAATTTTGTTCTCAAAATATTTTTTTAAATCAGGGTCTGTAACATTCTAATAAGTTTATCCCACATAAAATACCAGAACATGGAAACGTTATTTCCATGAAATCTCAATCTAAGCTGCTAATTAAATATCACACTATACCAGCCACATTTCCCCTTGAATCCTGCTACTTATTTTGGTCAGTCAGAAATGTCCATGAATGGTGAAAAAAACTCTTATGTTTTAGTTGATAAAAAAAATAAAATAAATACCACCTCCCAAACACATTCCACCATCTACAAGTACACACCTATACTAAACATACAATATTCAGGATGGAAAGCAACACCAAATAAAGAGATATGAGTAAGTTACGACCAAAATTAGGTTTTTTTAAAAAAGCATCCATCCATATACAAAGGGACCAGTAGGGAGAAAAATGCTGATAAATTAGATCCTTAGAAAACGGGCCTCTGGGTGATTTCAGATTTTTATTTCCATTATTGCTGTCATAAAATTATTTGTGCAATAAATAAATTAAATATACATCCCTTCAGGTGAAGGACATCGATATATTCTGGTCCCGGTGGCATTGCAAGCATGGAGAACGGACCCTGCTCCACACAGGAAATGGACTGCAACTATATCAAAGCAGGTCAGATGCTCACTGAGACACCCATCAGAGGCAGTGATACATCGTAACTCGTTGTCCTCCTGCCAAGTTCTAATACACGTGCAGTGTGTATATGTGCTTTTTCCAAATGAGTACAATATAACCACGTAATATCATACCCTACATAGAATTCACGCAGAGCAACCCCACAGTTCAAAGGTTGGATCAGCTGTTATAATAACCAGATTAGCCTACTCCAGAACTAACACACATTTTAAAATAGGGCTAACAGTAATGGAAATGTCACGTATCTCATTGACCTAAGCAAAATAATTAAGCTGAAAGTAATTCACCAACTATTCTCTTCCACTCAAAATTCCCAAAGTACATTTGGGTTAGACCCTCACCGAGGTAACTTAACGTGTATTAGTATTAACAATCAGCCCAGCCAATCATCACTCAAGGTTGGCTTTCCTTGCAATGGCTTTAAATAGCCCTAAATGACAGCTAAGGAAGTTTGAACCAAATGATACCTAAAATCCCCTTCAAAAATAAATTCCGTGGTTCCCTAGTCATCTTAATATTAATATGTCAAACACATATGTATATGTGTGCACACACACACACTTTACACGCTCTTGAAATAAACTAGCACCAATTAAATAATAATGAACCAAAGTTTCATCATTTCATTTCGTATGTTTAGGTAATTGACTTAGAACCTTGTTTCCTCCTGAGTATTAATTTATATGATATATCCCAACCAAAACTTACTTGAAAATTTTAAATGAAATCAGTGAGACTGTCAATGTGAAAACATAGTGTTTCCAAAAGCTAAATGAAGCAGCAGGATAATAAATACAAGCATCTGCTTTGTATTTACAAGAACTTCCTTTTATTTCATTCAACTATGGAGAATTGTTAGCACGCCCCTCCCCGCAGAAAGATGGTACTGATTTACTATCCAAAGCACCATTATTTCCATTTAAAAATTCATGCCTGATAGATACTGCATTCCTAAGGCATTGGCTAATGTTTATTAAATGGATAAAAATTAATGTACTTTTTTAAAGGTGCTATACTATGTTGCTGTAATTGTATATATACTATCGATAGGACCGTTATTAGCGAAGCTATAAACAAGACCATTGCTTCTACATGCTAGCACCCAGTTTTTCCCTAAAACATTCGCATGTGGGATCCATTCTAACCAAACCGTAAGTGGCTGTTTCCTAAGGGCACAAGTTCCCTTGTAGCCCCTCACATGATGGCAAGCTGGGGTGGTGTCCCCATTATTGCCCACTGGTGCTTCCAGGCCTTTGTTCCTCCGTTGTCCCCACTCTTTTGGGGGGCCTGCTGTGCATCACACACCCACTACACCCTCTCTGCCGTACTCACACCAGCCACGTCCCTTCATTTAACCCCTGGCTCAGTCCTTCACCTTCTACTTCCACCCTCCCAGTGACCTCAACGGCACTTAGGCAATGCCTCCCACAGCCTGGCTGCTCAGTCCTTGGCCACCTGTCCCAAATGCTCCGTTCTTCACCCAGTGTGGCTTCTCACTGCCAGAGCCTGAGCCTGAGCCATGCTCTAGGACATCACCAGCAGCAGTGCTGCAACCCAAGTCTCTTGCAAGCCTCTCAGTCTATGACTGGCACCTCTCACTCTTCCATGAACTCCTTTGAACACTTCAACTCTAACCATCCTCTGAGCTCACCAGGACTTCCAATCCACAGACTCTGCCTGTAGCTACAGTCCCACTCTCCACGTCTTCATTCCCTTCACGTGCAGCTTCGATTCCATGGTCCAGCGCTACGGCCGCTTCCTTGCAATTACCCTCAAACACTCTTCCCCTCTCTCCCTCTGTTGGACCCTCCTAGCAAAATCCCAACCCTAGTAAAACCCAGCTCTCTGCCTACCCTGCATTGCATCTAAAAGGCCCAATGTGGCAGAGAAAAGTACACAGCGGCGCTCTCTGGTCTCAGTTCAATTTATGGTCATTTCAAGTAAGCCCTCAGCCCTGTCTGCAATCCCACAACTTGCCTCTAGCTCATCACTTTCTCACTTCTCAGAAAAACCCCTTCTACACCATCCTGGCTCTGCAACGTTCCACGCCTGTGCCCTCACTCATTTTCAGTTGGCTGCTTTGCAGAAAAAAACGTTTTCAACTGCATTAAATACAATGGATCACGTGGAAATAAATTATATTAAAATACAGTGATCAAAATATTAAAACGTGAATTTGTAATAGAATAATATGGCTTCTTAAGGTGCTTTGCTCCAAAAATTAACCCCTCTCCCCTCCATCATTAAACTGTCTCTCTCTGTGGGCCACTGCCATCAGCATACAAATATACTATATCACCTAGAACCCTATTTTTCTGCTGCGCTTTATAGTAAAAACTCCTCGAAGAGTTGTCTAAGTTCACAGCTTTGACTTCTCTTAACTCACACGTGATCTCATTCCGAGCAGACATGTGTCCCACCACACCACGGAAACCACACCTGGCAGAGCCACCAGCGAACTGTGCGTTGCTAAACCCAGTGGGCAATCCTCAGGCATCCAGTTCTCAGGAGCATTTTAACAGAGACGACCTTACCCTTCTTGAATCACTTTCTTCACTGGGCTGCAGCCCAGCACTAGAGAAGTGCCTGGCACACATTAGGGACTCAATAAATATTTGCTGAATGAACAAATGAATTAGTTCATTGAAAGTTAGACTGCTCAGATGTTTCGTAACTAAATATTCTCAGTAAGAAGTTACGGTAAATGTCAAGGCCATGAATGCTTTAAGATTTGCATTGGCAGAATCTAGTTTATCACTAGTTTAAATAAACGGTCAATTTTCTAAAGTGGTGCCTTTAATACAAATGAATAGAAGATTTGTGATCTTGGGAGATGCAAACATAGTAAGTACTTGTCTCTTGAGGCAGCCAAAATCTTCTCAAAACCACTGTTTCCCCAATTTGCCTAGTTTAAAAACATACTGAAACACCTTTACTTTGGGGTTTGGGGGAGGTTTTTTGGTTTGTTTTTTCAGGAAAGGATTTCCAAAGAAGATCATTTAAAACATGTTTTAGTCTTAATTAGCAGCATGTGAAAATCAAAATAAATCAAATGATATACCATCTTCGTGAATGGCAAAACTCAATAAATATGTCAATTCTTCCTAAAATTGACACATGAGTTCAATGTAACTCCAAAATGCCAACAGATTTTTTTTTTTTTTGGATTTGGCAATTTATATGGAAGAACTAAAAATCAAAAGAAGCCATAAACTCCTGAAGTATGGGAGGATGAGGGAGAGGGAACTGCCGGCCTTTCTGGATGGGAAGAATATTATAGAATCCGTCATGAAATACAGGTGCGGGGACAAATAAACTGATCAACAGAAAAAACAGAAAGCGTGATAGTAGAACCCCACTTGTATGGACATTTGATTTAAGACCATTATATCTGAGGTATTCTCCTTCCATGGTGGGTCATCTGCTCAATGAAGATTTGGTCAATCCTTTGGAGCAAGCAGGCATCCTTACCTGCCTGTGGGGGTTGGGAGGTTGGGGGG
>NW_012134192.1:1716803-1717731 GCF_000956105.1 Propithecus coquereli
AGAGCTTCCCTAAGAAGCATGTCTTGCTTCACTGGAAGGTGAGAAAATCAAATTAGATCATTCTCTATAGGTCTCGTAGAATGCTCAGACTTTATAATTAGTCTATAAAATTATCTAGAGAATTAACCATGAAAGATGGTGACAACAATTATATGGAGACAGCTTATAATCACCACCAAATAGGCAATTAAAGTCAGGATGTTTCTATTCTAACGCGAAAGCATGCACTAAACTTCAACCGTGGCTTAACTTTGATTTATTTTACAATTATTTTCAAAAGTCATCAATGAAGTAAAGGAAGTTTTCTGATTAACCTTTGGCTAGCCATAACAGTGAACCTCTAAAAAACTTCTCTTTCCTGTATCCTTCCAGTTCTCAATAGCAATGAACTTACTTACCAGTTATTCTTAAGTTGCAAATAGTTGTGCTCAAAATATCTGTCCATAGGTACTCACAGGCATTCACAGGCACCCAGTGATAACTACTGCAGTCTACTTGTATACAGGACAGAGAGAAATTAGAGTAATTGGTCTCTCTAGGGACAGAATACAGAACTTGGTCTCATTAATATATTGTCTAGGCCAACTAAAAAGCCCAGCCACAAATTAATGAGACATATACAATTACCTCCTGTGTTAGAGGCTCCAGAAAAACACTACACATGATACACACAACACAGAAAAATGCCTAAACATATCAGACACTAAGAAATATCGTTGACTCTACTTTGGTTAATCAAGTCCTGTTTTAAATGCCCCAGGGAGCTGGTATTTAAAATTCTTTCACAGCAATTACTTTCTTAAAGAAAAAGTAATTGATCCTAATTTACCTATTTTATAAATCCATATAATTTATCAAAAGGAAAAAATATTAAACAGCTCACCAAATAATTAGCTTTTAATCAAAACCTATAAAGAGAGGGGAAAAA
>NW_012134192.1:1719346-1738749 GCF_000956105.1 Propithecus coquereli
GATTTGGCAATTTATATGGAAGAACAAAAAATCAAAAGAAGCCATAAACTCCTGAAGTATGGGAGGATGAGGGAGAGGGAACTGCCGGCCTTTCTGGATGGGAAGAATATTATAAAATCCATCATGAAGTACAGGTGCGGGGACAAATAAACTGATCAACAGAACAAAACAGAAAGCATGATAGTAGAACCCCACTTCTATGGACATTTGATTTAAGACCATTATATCTGAGGGATTCTCCTTTCATGGCGGATCATCTGCTCAACGAAGATTTGGTCAATCCTTTGGAGCAAGCAGGGGTCCTTACCTGCCTGTGGGGGTTGGGAGGTTGGGGGGTGGGCTGTGGGTAGAATTCAGGGAGTCAGCAAATTTGAATGCAGATAAAAGGAAATTTAGCATTCCTAGCAATTACTGATGAAGTATAAGCAGAATCTGTGACTTCAACTTTGATAAAAATCAGCAATATTTTCATATCACACTGGACTTGTTACAGATATCTTGAAGTATCATTTATATTTGTCATTACTATGATACTACTTAGTACCTTAAGCCACATTTTTCTATTAAAAATGCATGTTTTCATATTTTGATAACTGTATAATTTATTTCCATATGATCCATTGTATTTAATGCAATTGAAAATGTTTTTTCTACAAAGCAGCCAATAAACATCATCAAACTTCCAAAGGGGTCCATGGCACACAAAAAGTTAAAAAGGTCCTACTTTGGAATGCAAAAATTCTTGCTTCTATGGACTGCATGTTTGTGCCCTCCCAAAATTCACATGTGGAAGCCTAATCCCCAACGTGATGGTATTTGGAGACGGCAGCCTCACGAGGGTAGAGCCCTTATGAATGAGATTAGCGCCCTCACAAGAAAGACCATAGCATGGGCTCTCTCTGTCTCCACCATGTGAGGATCCAGCAAGGAGACAGCCATCTGCAAGCCAGGAAGAGGACCCTCACTAGACCAGATCTGCTGGCATCTTGAACTTGGACTTCTCAGTCTCCAAAACTATGAGAAATCTCTGTTGTTCAAGCTACCCCCTCTATGGTATCTTGTTATAACAACCTGAACTGACTAAGACATCTTCAGGCCAAAGACATCTCTAGAGGGAGTACTGCTGCTATGTGGAGAAATTTATGCAAATTAAAATTACTCACCAAATCCAGCAAAATGATAGTTTTCTTTCTGTCTCACCCCTAAGTGTGACAATCTCACTAATCTGTGGCCAGAGAGAATACTTGTTGCTGTTTACTACACCCAATACATAATCCCTTAGTTTCAGATCACTTGTCCCCACTCTGGTTTTCTGATGACCACCTGAAATGCTCAGCTCTCCCCAGATTCTGCCCCTCTTCCTCCCTTCCCCCGCCTCCTGCCCCTCCACTGGGTCCACAGACAGGCACTCTATTTTGCATGCCATCCCTGCAACGAATTAGCATCCCTAACACACACTCTGACATTTGACAGCTTTTCTCTATAGGGACACAGGGGCTATAATTTAATAAACAAAACGTATAGAGAGATATGGGATATTTCCACACTGGTTCATTTAACAATTTCCTCTGCAGCAAATGAAATGTTCTAGTCTTCATTTCTATTTCCTAAATGGGGAATTGGGTCTGTGACTTAATGAAGAATTTATATAGGAGATTTTTTTCGAAGGCAGATTTATGACTGCCAAGCCCTAAAGGAAATCAAACAATGCTACCAGCTTGATGAAAAAGAATGCCAAAGTAAGTAGAATTGTCTCTAAACAGGTGACTCTGAAGTTCGAGAATTTTTTTTAACTTAGTGTTATAAACACTGCCATAGTATGAAACTGACAAAGTTAGTCAAATGAAATTTAAATCAATGAGATTTTGATGGAAAAGAAAAAAGTTTACTTGATATTTTCTTTTCTGGGATATTTCAAAGAAGCTGCCCGGTTGACAAATACATGCCTGTAAGACAAGAGGTCTACTGGGTTTTTAAATTTGTTTTATACTAATGCTCATTTTTTAAAAAATTATGTAAGTTACCTTCATTTTCACCTTTTAAAAATTACTATACTAATTAATAGTAATTAAAGATTGGTTTTAAAATAGATACCAGCCTAGGTAACAGAGCAAAACTCCACCTCATTTATATAAAAAATGTTCATATAAATCTAATATCTATAGATTTTAAATATATAGATGTTATAGATTTATATAAAAAAATTTCAAGCTTTAAGACTATCTAGCACCATTTAAACATACTTCCCTAAAAAAGAGAGAAAATAAAATAAATGAAAAAAATAAACATCCTTCCTAAGTTTTGTCAATTTTTCATATTTTAAGTCTTGCTTCCCACAAGGTAATAAGTTATCAACTCACTTCCTCAGCCTCCCTTGCAGCTAGGACATAGGCATCTGACCTTGGTGGCATCAATTAGATGAAGGAGGAAGCTTGCAGAAACTTTCTTCTGCTAAAGGTGATGACAAAGGCCCCCGGGGGCTCAGGGGTAGCAAGGTCCCCAGTGGCAGAGGTTCTAGGGCCAAGTAGCCCATTAGAGCAACAGGACTTATGACCTCCCATCAGTAGATTTAATAGAGTCCTTGCTCAAACAGTCACCATGCACCTTGAGAGCCCTGTCCCTGGCTGCTCAGCCTCCAGACCCACCTCTCCTGCCCTCACTTTGAGTTGCCTTCCTTGAGCTACCTAAATTTACTTTCTCCCTAAACGAACTACACTAAAATCTGTTGTTGTTTGCAACTACAAAGTCTTTTATGGGATTTTTCAAAGTCATTTAAATTTTCTTTTTAAAACAATCAAAAAAGTTTACATAAAGTTTTAACATATGTTAAATAAATAAAGGTTAAATAGGAGTGTCTAAGTATATTAATATTAAAGAGGATACATTCATGCAACCTCTGGTCGTGACATTTTTGCCAGCAAAGGACATCACTGCATCACAGCCAAAAGACACCACTAAGCTATGAATGACATGAATTTCTTGGTAGGGTGGAAACAAGGATCTGAATGTAAAAGGAGCTTGTTAATCCAAATGAAATTCTTACAAGGGCAGGGGTATTTTTTGTTGTTGTTTTAATATGCACATGTATGAGCTATTTCCACAATTATGCTGCATAGAAAACTTGCCCAAAAGCCAACGGCTTGCAATAACACACATCCGTTTTCCTTCCTCATATATCATAATCTACTTAAGCTGCAGGTTTCAGGGTGAGTTCACTTCTTCTCCATGTGTCTCCACATCCTCCTAGACAGTAGTGACCCAGGACACATTCTTCTCACAGTGGATAGCAAGAGCAGCAGAAGCCAAGCCGACCCACGGAAGCACACTTAAGACCTCTTCCGGCATCATGTCTGCTCAAAGTCCATTGGCTGTCATGAGTCCTGCAGCCACAGCCAACATCAATGGGACCACAGGACCTCCTCTAACAGAAGGTCCCACAAAGTTGCATGCCAAAGGTGTGAGCACGCAGTTCTGAAAGGAGGTGAAGAATGGGAGGAAAACACTGCAGTGAATTGCTGAAGGTGCCCACTCCCTAATCTAGGGCACTGCCACCCTAATTACAATAGCTCTCTAAAGCATAGAATACAATGGTTTACCATGGTTTGATAGGCTTCAGCCACATATTACCCACCCATTCTCGTCTCACCCAATGGCACCTCATATTATGCGTAAAGGTTAGACGAGACCTGCACAATGTCAAATTAAACAACAGCCACATAAACAACTGCAGCCAGCTCACAAGAGAATCATCACACAGCAAACACAATAAGATGCTACACACCAATTACCGAACCTTGGAATGCAAAGCGATTCTTCCCGTCCAGTAATTTAAACTGTCTTTCAGTTCAGCCAGCTAAATCATGTTTTCCCACATTTTGAATTACGCTGACCTGAAAGGAATATACCTTGTCACTGAGTCATTTATTTGATGTCATACTTAATTGCGCTCTTTAGTCCGTCCATGTGTAGTCAATTTATCAGACAAAATGTATTTGAACTTGAAACTGAATTCCATATAAGAGAAGCTTGAGGCAACGTACAGCTAAGGCATCTCCAGGGGGTACCTTTCAATGAATTTAATCCATGGGATGCAAAGAGAGTAATTGCATCTACCACAGACATTAATCCAAGTCCAGAAAATCACCACGACAATTGATGGATACAAAGATGATTCAAACGTAACTAATTCCATGTCTTTTTGCCTTCAAAATCCAGACTAAAAGATGATTCATTTCATTGGCCATAATCTGAGAAGCCAACAGTCACACAGGTGACCCTCGAACAATGCAAGGGGTAAGGGGACCAATCCCCTGCGCAGTTGGAAATCCACATATGACATTTGACTCCCCCAAAACTTAACTACTAGTAGGCTACTGCTCACTGGAAGGTTTACCAATAACATAAACAGTCTATTAACATATTATTTGCATGTTATGTGTATTACATAGTGTGTTCTTCCAATAAAGTAAGCTAGAGAAAAGAAAGCGTTACTGAGAAAATCACACGGAAGTGAAATTCTATTTCCTGTTCATTAAGTGGAAGTGGATCATCTTAAAGGTCTTCATCCTCATCGTCTTCACGTTGAGTAGGCTGAGGAGGAGGAGGAAGAGGAGGAGGAAGAGGAAGGGTGGGTCTTGCTGTCTCAGGGGTGGCAGAGGCAGAAGAAAATCCACGCATAAGTGAATCCGCACAGTTCAAACCTACATTGTTCAAAGATCAACCATTATACCAAGTTACCTCATATAAGTAACCAGAAGTGGTGCTACACTTACAAACACCTCTCCTGGAAGCCAACCACAGCAGAGACCCATTTTGAGCTGGAGAAGCTGTTGAGGGCATGGGGAACCCCTCACCTTTGAAGCAAAGACGGAAAGGCCAGGGAAAATGCAAAAGAAAAATGTTCTTGAAAAGAAACGGTTACTACCCTTTGAAAAATGTACAGCACCACCCAGTACCTGGGAACAGAAGCCCAGGGCTGACGGAGCCTGCGTGTAGGGCAGGCATCTTAAAAAACGATGTTTACAGTTCCTAGGAAGGCAACAGATTAGAATTGCATCCTTGTGAAGGTAGCTGTGTGGCCACCCTGCCAGTGAGGCAAAAGGCAAAGGACAGTGGCTGTCCTTTCTGTGAAAATTAAAGCTGCCACATAAAAGCAAAAAGGTCCCTGCACATGGGCAAGGCCTAAAAAGTACAGATTCTCTAGTTCAGTGTAATTGTGAGTGGGCTTGCAGCAACACCTCACACCAAGGAATAGCAATGAGCAGCTCTATGGTAACCGAGCCGACCAATCCATCAGCAAGACAAACAGGAAGATGCTGGAGAAACGGAATGAATTCCCAACGTGACTGTTCCATATTTTGCAAACTGTTGCTAATAACCCCTACACATCAAAACATCCTTGAGTGTTTTTTTTTTTTAATTTCCAAAACCTACTCTTACGGTTTATTCTTGAGCGGTTTTCACACGTTCTAAAGCTGACACAGCTGTTTCAGAGCAATCTCCGCAAATGCTGCTGGGTTTGAAAATAATTATTTCTGAGTGGAGGAGGCTGGCTCTGAGCTAGATGCTGTGAGCAACAATACTCACTGCCGTCTCCACCAGCTTACCCTTGGTGACACTAATTCTTTTTCCTTTACAGTTTATTAAAAAAAAAAAAAAGTCCACAGTTCCATTTTTAATCTTAAAAAGGGAGCGTTCCCCCCACCCACCCCCTTCTGTGGCCAGATTCCTTTACACAACTAATCTCTGCCAGCAAGGTTCGAGAACAGCTCGTTCTGGCTCATGACTCAGGCAATACTAACAGGGGGTCCTAGGGTCACTCATACTCATCACGAACCTAGGAGGGTTTGAGACTTCTGCATGCTTCTTACGTAGCGCAAAACACCATCGGTTAACGCGCCACTGTTGTGCGATGCGCTGCAAAGGTTCTCCCATGTGAAGTTTTAGGAGAGCGCTTCTCCCCAGGAGGTGAGGCACACTAACAAAGTTTGGGGGTACTGTTTCCAGAATGCTTTCTTGCTCACCATCCCCATCCTGCTCCCAATCATAAGGGTGACAGCTGTCACTTTCAACACTGATCAGTTATCACTTTATAGGCAGCGAAGTGAAAATCTATAGCATCCTGCAAATAACGACTGCAGGTGTCATTTGCTGGATGCCTTTTACGTGCCAAGAATTGTCCTCGGGCCCTGCTGGCTCGATACATTATCACCAGCCTCACAATAACCTTTAGAGAGAGATCAAAATCAACATTTTAAAATGAAGAAAATGAGAGTTTAAGTAACTTGTCCAAGGCCAAATAGTATTAAGCGGTGGAGACAAATTGAAACCCAAGTTTAACTCACTCCAAAACTCTCACTCTTTCCTTCGCATTCCGTGGTTCTCAGGGGGTCAGACTACATAACGGCTCGCTTTGCTAGCGGGCTATTAAACTCCAGAAGTTACCTTCTTAAACGTCTCATATGAAGTGCCTAAAAACAGAAAGTTTTACAGGGATATTTTTGATATCCCTCAATCTCAAGACTAATGGCAAAACTAGAGAAGTCCCAAGAGCAGCCCTGACCCCTAATACTAACTATTTTTGTGCTAAGATTTTTCTCTGGTCTCTTTCTTTCACTGTAAACTCTAGAACAAATTTTTTTTTCTTTTTCTTTTTTTTTTTTTTGAGACAGAGTCTCACTCTATTGCCCTGGCTAGAGTGAGTGCCATGGCATCAGCCTAGCTCACAGCAACCTCAAACTCCTGGGCTCAAGCGATCCTACTGCCTCAGCCTCCCGAGTAGCTGGGACTACACGCATGTGCCAACCCGCCCAGCTAATTTTTTCTATATATTTTTAGTTGTTCAGATAATTTCTTTCTATTTTTTTTTTAGTAGAGATGGAGTCTTGCTCTTGCTCAGGCTGGTCTTGAACTCCTGAGCTCAAACAATCCGCCCGCCTCGGCCTCCCAGAGTGCTAGGATTAC
Organism: Propithecus coquereli; assembly: GCF_000956105.1. Lineage (NCBI taxonomy): Eukaryota > Metazoa > Chordata > Mammalia > Primates > Indriidae > Propithecus > Propithecus coquereli. Next base: position 1,726,310 of record NW_012134192.1, read on the forward strand.
AGGCGTGAGCCACCGCATCCGGCCCACAAATTTTGAAATGTGTCTGTAATCAATGCCTTGGCCATTTGGAAAACCAAATGTTCAAATTGGATAACAATTCATTATGCATAATCTATAAAAACTGGTGGGGTTTTTTTTAATCTCTGAATCACAAACATTTTCTTTTCAAAATTCAATCTTTCTGTACTATAATTGAACATCATTTCATTAGAAAGCTTTGGTCACTACTATTTGACATTCTCCTGAATATCTGGATGGATGTTTGTCCATCTGGATGGACGTCATTTCCCCTTAAGTCATAGCCACATTCTTCGAAGCAATTCCTAATCCCGAACTCACTCACTCCATTGTTCTTTCAGACATTTGTTATAAAACTGTGGGACTGCGGAGACAACAGACTCAGTGGGCTCCTGCCCTCTCTGTGTCCGACAACAGTTCCAGTTACTCGGGTCTAACGTCTCAAAGGCGTCAGTCCCATCAGATTTCTTCTTCTCCCAGGGGTGCTGCCAAGGGAGGACCAGGGTGGGGAGGAAAGTGGCCACAATCTTTATTAGACAAACTCCCACACATATGGCCACAACCCACACCACACAATCGCAGTAAAAATCAGTACAGTCGCTATGTGAACACAGCATTCAGACACGTTGCCTGAGCGCCCCACCCGACTTCCCCCTGGTCTACCGGCTGTGAGCTCCTCCAACAGAGATGCCAGGGCCACTGCCACCTTTTCCACTCACATGAGATCGCTCTTCGAGACGTGCCTCCTTCACAGCCCTTTAGCCCTTGCTTTCCATTACCTTGATTAACGGTTTCATTACCGTGCACTTTTGCTATAGCAAGTACTTCCCACCTTGGCTCCCTACCTCAAATCTCTCCCAATCTAATCCATTTGCTGCCCGATTCATCTTCCAGCAACATCGTTTTCAGCACATCAGCACATCACTCCCCTGCCCAAGAACTTGCAGATCTCTGCATCCAATAATGGAATCCAATCTCCTTAATGTGACATTCAGGTCCTCTGCGAGCAGTCTCACCTCCCCTCTTCTGGACTTCCGGCAGGATCACTGGTCCACAGACGGTCAACATATCCATCTATCTACTGCATTCCCAGCTCCACCCAGAATATCCTGGGGCCATCCATCTCTCTTGCCACCAGTGGAAGCCCTGTTCCTCCGCGAAGGCACTTCCTCTTCTGAAAGGCTTTGGTTTCTTTCTGATTATGCTCACAAATATCCCTCAAGTGTTTTTCACTGAGAGTTATCTTCACACTTCTTTGGCACCAGCAGAGTGCAGAATAAAGATCCCTCACGTGTGCAAGCATGTACACACGCACGGAAACATCCCTCCCGGGGCCACGTTTACCTCTGGTGCTCCCTGTGGACCGTGCCCATCAGTCCAGTAGCTATGTTAGCTTTTCCCCTGTGCAACTCTGCTTGCCAAAAAGACGCTGAGCAAAGTCAGAAACTACAACTCACGCTGCTTTGACACTTGGGAGTGCCCAGAAGCAGCACCCTAATGGGTGTGAAATAAATGAGAGCTCCAGATTGCTGAGGAGTCTCACAAGAGAAAGACGATGAAGTGATGAGATGGGAAACATCTTTGGCAACGAAAATTAACTTCTGAATAATTTAGGATTAGTAACCAATGCTCCAACACACTATGCATTAAACCGGTCCCCAAGCTTTTTGGCACCAGGGACTGGTTTCATGGAAGACAATTTTTCCAGGAACTGGGGATTAGGGGGTGGGGTGTCGTGGTAGGGGGTATGGTACAGAGCTCAGGTGGTGATGTGTGAGCATTTCCTAACAGGCCACAGACAGTAATGGGCCACAGCCCAGGGGTTGGGGACTGCAGTATTAAAGTGTTTAGCCAGTATGACAAAATATCTAATAAAACATCATTACACAGTAAATCAAATTTCTAACATAACTGGGTACTTTCTATGATCAGACCAACTTTTTAAAATGTTTTTGAAATGTGGATAACTTATCATTCTTTCATTAGTTTTATAGTAACTTAAATGGCAATACTATGAGCAGTAGTAATAAGCATAGAAATAAAAAGTTAAATTAGATGCATGTGATAGGAGCCTATATAGAATTTGAATTTAAAAATCAGTAAGCTCAGGAAATACAAGGACATTTATTCAATACAAATTAAGATGCATAAAGCAAACAAAATAGCAGGGCTGTTAAAATAATAAACAAGTAAGAATCATTAATATGCAAATAAAGAAGTTACTGCATAATTTAAACAATTAAAAGTATTTAAAACCTTCAGGAATGATGAGAATCAAACTGAGTACCAAAATAAGCCCAAAAATAAATAAAATGAAATCATTTACCAGAAATTACAATTTTAAAAATTCCAAATATGAAAGTTTCACCTAATGAAGAGATTCTTGGAGAATTTCACACCTAAAATGTCATATCACTGATACAATATGGTATAGAAATTGCAGAGATATCATAATAATGACTATACTGATTTGCAGAAATGTCATAATAATGACTACACTCAGATAGCCTGACCTAATAAGGAATATCTCAGGCTTTGGAGTCAGAAAGACCTGAGATCAAATCCAAGCAAGGGCCCTGAATAGCTGTGTGACCTCAGGCAGTTGACACAACCTCTCTGAGCTCCTTCATCTACAAAATGAGAACAATCATACTTACCTAAGAAAGTTATTGTGAAGATTAAAGGAAATGCTGTATAAAAAAGCCTTAGTAAATGACTGGGGATCATTTACTCCTACTAAATTATGTCTGTTATTGTTTCCAATCACTCATTCATTCATCTAGACTCTATGGGGGTTACAAAGACAAGGTTTCCATTCTTACCAGAGCTCTCACAAACAATAGGCATTGGAAACCATGAGCCCTAACTGCTACAAGAAGCATGTAGATAAAAGAAGGCAGGAAAAATGGTAGAACAATAAAAACGCTATATCTGTCTCCTTCTTGACATCCAGAATAAAAAATATATATAACCTAGCCAGATGGCTGTAAGGAATCATAGAAATTATAATAAAGCACATGCCAGTAACACCATCCTATCTGCATATTAAAAATCCAACTGGCTTTGCCTTGAACACTCTGCAGCAGGTCAACTCTGATACCCTATAAAAGTCACGATCTGAAGTCACAAGTAGCCCCAGCGAAGCCCCTTCATTCAATCACTTCATTTTTCCATGGCGTGACTCCTATCCATCCAGTACACAGATCAGGAGGATTGTGGCAAAGCTGAGACTGCAGGAGGACAAGGATGGGCAAAGGAGGAGGTCACCCTCCCATCAGCATCTGGGGGCCAACAAGAAGGCAGGACCTGCCATCTGGAACCAGTGAAGACATGCTGGACATTCAAGGTCACAGAAAGCCTGGGGTCAGAGTAAGCAAATAAGCCCAAGCAATAATTCCCTTGCCCAGACGTATGTTTTAATTATTTATTCCCACCTGCAATTCCAAAATTTTCCCAATCCTAGGATTGGCTTTTACTATCCAAAAACTACAGAGAAGCCCAGATATGTGGGGGCGATAGGGGAGGGCGTTCTCTGTGTAAAGACTCCAGTTTTTTCTAATAGTCATCTATTGATGGCCCAATGTGTGTGACAGTTATGAGATAAAATAAGAGAATTAGTGATGCTATGTTCTCCTGGCCCCACAAGAAAAACGAACCAAACTGATTATACATCCAGGATGTATACACTCAAGATTTAAAAAGTCAACGCATTTTGCCTGCACTCATTCTGCGACACATCTAAGGCAGCGAGGTCCGAAGGCTCCGTGTTTGCTGACGACCTTGTCTTTCGCCGCCGCTGAGGCTGCGAAGCTTTTCCCGTTTCTTCAAACATCAACATGAACGCATCTCCTTTAATGTCTTTCTTCTCCCGTAATCATCTGTATTCTGATTCACAGAAATGCAATTTCATCGTTGGTTCCCCGCGCTGATGTTTGAGAAAAGATTGTGTGACGCAGACCATAATGACTAAGGAGTAATGAAGACGACGCGGGTAAATGACTTCAAGAAATACAGTCATTTACTACAAAGTACTTCCTTCCCTGATGAAAGGTTTAAAAAAAAAAAAATTAAGCTTTCACTGCTGCTGTGAATTGTTACATTTTGGAAGGTGGCCCATGGCAGCGTCACCATCCTTGCTAAATCTCTAATGCAGAAAGAACTTTGGCCACTGGGTTAAGGAAAATGTCAGGCAGAGGGGGCCAGAGAGAACCACAGCCACCAGGACAGGTTTGACATCACTCTGCTGGGAAGTGCTGCTTCCGCCCCGGTGTGGCCTCGTGCGTGGCTGCAGAGGGCCCTGAGCTTTAGCTGGAGGAGGTGGTTTAATTTAGTGTTTGATGCTGTACTCTGGAAGGATTCTGTTCCTTCCACATGTCCCCAGTCAAAAGTGACTTTTCCCGGCTAAATAAACTTTCCCTCCCCATCTGTGTAGGGTTGCAGAATGCTGATCTTCCGCAAAGAACAGAGGTCTCTAGAGAGAGAGAAGCCACTCCTAGGTAAACGAGTTTAAGCAGGAGATCAGCATTTGCAAAGGAGAGAGCAAAACACTTGTAGAAAAAAAATCAAGTAGGTAAGAATCTGTTTACGTTGAAACTTTGGACATCTGGAGATGGAAGGATGAAATGCTTATTGCAAACAGAAATAGGGCCCCCAAAACGAGAAAGGAATGCCCCAAACGGCTCTACGTGACCAAAAAACTGGTATGAAACAGAGCACACCAGGTAATGTGTCTCCAGTATTTCTGGATGCTCTGCTATTCTGTCATCTAAGATCTGGAAGACAGTGACGCACTGAAGAGAAATGAAGTGCAATGGAGAGAGAAGGCAGGCAGTGATCAGGCGACTGTGAGTCAAGATCCAAGAGCAGAGGAAAGGACTAGAAGCACAGGGCAGCAGGGGAGAGCTGTTCTCTGGCAGACAAAGCCGGCAAAGAAGGTTCCTGATTTCCTGAATGCCCAGGCTTCTGTGGTTCCCTCTGGAACCCAGTGAAGATCCCCTATGAGATTCTACAGATCCTACTTTCTCTACAGAAATTAGCAGGTAAGATGCCATAGGAGTGGAGGTTGCAGGACAATGCTAGTCTAATGCCAGGCCTGGACACCACCGCCTACTCCAGCAGGTCTAGCCAGCTGACAGAGAAGCAGAGACGAAAAGCTGACACTGCCTGTTGTCACATCCAGGGGAGAACAGGTACTTGGTACAAGGGGCAGACTGGAATGTAAGGAGAAGGGGAATGGGCGTCTATGTCCCACAGACATGCCCCAGGACAAGGCAGAAGCCCGTGTAGCAGCTGGGAACCAGAGGACCCGGGAAGAGAAACACAGCCAAAGGATTCCTCCTATCGAAAGATGTTTGCAGGCCAGGCACAGTGGCTCACGCCTGTAATCCTAGCACTCTGGGAGGCCAAGGCAGGAGGATTGCTTGAGCCCCAGGGTTCGATGCTGCAGTGAGCTATGAGTTGCACTCCAGCGTGGGCAACAGAGCGAGACCCTGTCTCAAAAAAGAATTTTTTTTCCAGGTCATAAGGTAGACATCATTTCATGATCTACCAAAATAAATGATTAGCAGGCCAAGAGATGGCACTATCACAGATTCTCCAAGGAAATTTTTAAAAACAGAAAAATAATGTCATTACTGGTGAAGCCCAATTTTCAGTAATTAGGAGGTGACTAACTTAGCACTCCACATGTGAACAGATTGCAGAAGCTTAACGTTCTTTGGCAAGTCAACATATTCTTTCAAAACCAAGTCTTTTTTTTTAATAGCCATTTATTTTGCTTTCCAATAAAAAATAAGAACTGATTTCCTTGCTCTGTTAGGTAGCAATTTGATGTACCCCTTCTCTACACCCACTGCACCAAATATTATCCAAACAGGTTCTCTATTTTTCCAGTATCACTTATTTCTCATTGATGGATTGATCTAAAAACATGCACAACAAAAATTATACAGCCAGCTCCTTTTCTATATAGGTAGCAATCAAGGTGATTTGTTTGGTTAGTTGGGTTTTTCGATGTATATTTCCATTTTTCTTTCCCAGAGATGAAAAGTTCTAGCTCTGTGTGAATGTCAACCTCCAAAAGGAGTAGATACTTTTCAGACAAGAGGAAAATATCCCTGGATGTAAGGAGTTTGGTGTTTTTTTTCTTTTTTTGATGAAATATTGTTCTTTTAAATGTTGATTTACAATAGTCTTACTAATATGAGTCATAAAAAGTTATTCGCAAATAATTGTAGCAGAGCTTCGTGTCCTATGCAGGAAAAAGAAAAATGTCATATAGAATTGCAGATTACTTAGCAAGATAAACACCGGAATTCAGTCATCTAGCAATGTATTTACCACCTACCATGTGAAACCTTATAAAGCTATGCGAAACTGTAGAATATTTACCATGTCAAAGATCTGTTAGACGATAATTGTATTTTACTATAGAAATGAACCTTTAAATCATAAATCCACAGAAAATTGAAGATTTAAAAATCAATTCATCGGGTCTCTTTCATACTTCTACCTAGTGTGTCCCCTCTAATTTAAAATGTCTTAGACCAAACCCACCATGATGGGTTTAACAGCTTCACAAATATTTTCATTATGTGGCTTTATTTTCCAACTTATCCCTAATATTCAATTTTCTCCAAAAGGAATGAAGTTTTTTGCTTCTCTGTTTTCACGGGCGCTACCTGATCCAGCTTCCTCACTTCCTCACGCTGGGCTCCTTTAATTTCTCCAAAGTTTGCATTTCATAAAATCCCTAAGACCACGATTCTTCCTCACCCTAAGTGAGGATCTCATCATCTGTTTCTACTAAAGCTTCTCCCACCCTGGGGAGCACAGACTCGGCTGACCGACCTCCCACACCATCCCACAGACACCTTTGGATGGAAACTGTTATGGATTGTGTGCCTGCCTTCCTCGTGTCTTGTCCAGGTTCCATTGTCTCCTGACAACTCGTGCCTCTGCCCGCCAACACCGCACCTGCCCAATTTCTCCTTTAATGCTGGTTTTCCCAGCACTGGGGTTGAAAGAGGCTTTTGTTACAGATCCGTGTCATAACATGAACATTTGAACTATTTTCTGAACCAGATTCTTCTTCAAAGACAGAAAGCATGAATTTTCCTTTTGCATCCCTCCTGGTATCTGATACATGGCTCTGAAACCAACTCTCGTCAATCGATGGTTATTGATTGAGGGATGACGTCATGGGTTTCTTGCATCGACTTGGGCTGGAGACATCCTGCTGTGGAGATAAAAGGTTTTCAGGCAGGCTCTGTCTAATCAGAACAGGACGATGGCTGTTGTCAGCACAGGTTCGATCACATGAGGAATGTAGAAAAATAGTCATATAATTCTGCTTTTCATAGGAACTAGCCTTTGTTTCCATTATTTTGAAATTTTTAGATAAATCTCAAAATTGATCTAAATTTCTTGGGGAAGAAATGTATGAAAGAGAATAAATCTTCAATATCACAGAAAGAAAAAAACCACTTGCAGTTCTTATGTCTATTGTGAACGTTTATAAATAGCCAAAAGTAGTTCAAAGAATTAAGAATCCCCCCAAAATTTGCATCATGGGTACAAATTCCAGTTTTATTTCCGTAGTTACAAACCACAAAATGCATTGTAACCCTTCTCACATATGTATGCACATAAATATACGTATATACTAGGCAGGTGATGTTAAAGACATTTGAATTAGAGCGTCAGCTTGCTGATTTTTTTTTAAACCATTCTAGTCTTTGACCTAAGTTGATTACTTTCAGAATGAGGTGGCTATTTGGTAGCAACAGTGTTACATGAAAAAGTTTCCTTTTGTAAAACCTCTAAAACGCAGGCATCATTAATGAATGAAGAGATGAATATTTAAAGCCATTTCAATATTAGAAAAATTTCTAAAAAGCATCTGCTGAATCAAATATGCAAATATGTCTTAAAATTGAGTCAAAGCATTCCTTCTCTTATCTGCATTCATTGTACTTGGAACACGAGCAATGGCACAAGACTTAAGAAACTGTCCAGGGCAGCACAGGACTCCCAGAACCCACCACACAGACCTGGGTTATGAGAAACCAGTGACCACAGACCAACTTCCACAGGGCAAAATCTCTAAGCTTTCCACAGTCATGTGGGGAAAGGAGTTCAAGGATCTGGAAAATTCTTGGTAAAATGCTGGAGGAAAAAAAATGTCAGGAGGGCTCATTATTTGGGACGAAATTTTATAGAACTGGTTAATATTCATGTACATTAGAATTACCTGGGAAACTAACTAATCTTGCAGATTTCTGGGCCTTCCTCTTAGCAAGTCTGGGGCCAGGCCCATGAATGAACATTTTCAATATATTCATTAGGTAGCTGTCATGCAGGTAGGCAGGGAAACACAATTTTGAGAAACACTGATCTACAGAAAGCATCTCACATCTCTTTCTCCTCTAAAAATCCTTTTAGTATTATCCTGTTGAGGTCTTTAGCCATCTCTGTAGAAAAATTGGAGAATTAAGAGTAGGCTTTTTAATAGAGGCAGAAGAGAAAATCAAGAGCTCACTCCAAATTCTTAGGTCCTTACTGACATGAGAGTAGCAACTTATGCTCTGCATTTTACACACTCACAACCAAATAAACAGATAAATAAATAACAGGTTGAGGAAAGGAAGCTCAGATGCAGCTGCAGACCGTCTGTGACTTGTGCACGCACATGCGTGCGTGCACACACACACACACACACACACTCACGTCTTCGTTCTTGGAGCACTCTGCAGTGCAAAGCCTCGCATGTGACACAAAATGGACATCCAATAAACATTTGCTAAAAACCCGAATACCTTTAAAGCAATAAATGACAAAAAGCCATCTCAGAAGCCAGCAGGAAACTAGTACAACCTCTATGGAAAGTAATATGGAGATACCTCAAAGAGATACAAGTAGAACTACCATTTGATCCAGCAATCCCATTACTGGTCATCTACCCAAAGGAAAAAAAGACATTCTATAAAAAAATACAACTGCATTCGAATGTTTATAGCAGCACAATTCACAATTGCAAAGATGTGGAAACAACCCAAGTGCCCATCAATCCATGAGTGGATTAACAAAATGTGGTATATACGTACACCATGGAGTTCTACTCAGCCACAAAAAACAATGGTGATCTAGCACCTCTTGTACTACCCTGGATGGAGCTCGAGCCCATAAGTGAAGTATCACAAGAATGGAAAAACAAGCACCACATGTACTCACCATCGAATTGGTATTAACTTATCAACACTTATGTGCACATATAGTAGTAACATTCATTGGTTGTTGGGCAGCGGGGAGGGGGGACAAGGGGATGGGTATATTCACACCTAATGGGTGCAGTGCACACTGCCTTGGGAATGGACACACTTGTAGTTGTGACTCAGGTGGGGCAAAGGCAATATATGTAACCTAAACATTTGCGCCCCTGTGATACTCTGAAATTAAAAAAAAAAAAAAGACTGGGGACACAAGGAAGAAAAAAAAGCTTCTAAATGATTCCATGTCTTTTCTAATGTCCCTGTGTTCAAAAATCAAAAAGTGTTTGTACTCTGCTTCTTTTATTGATAATCCCAAGAGGTATGTCACTGGATAAATACAGAGTATGAGAAAGAACATGTCAAATAATACTTGACATATTAAGCTCCCATGCTAATAAACATATACATGTGTATATTCCTGAATAGATATGTGTGTATTACACAATAGAGAGACTACAAGTGTAATTTAACATATGGCCAGTATGCACATAAAAATGTTCGTCAGGAGATACATCCAAAGTTTAATAGTTACGTGGTAATTTTTACAGTCTTCTGTATGCTTTCATGTATTTACCAAATTCTCTACTCAGAGTATATATTCCTTTATAGCCATAAAATAAGTAAATAGTTTTAAAAGTTGCTGTGTTGGACATAGCAATAGACCACTATATCCATATTCCATGGTATTTCATTGCATTTGTAATAAAAATTTTAAGAAAATAAAGGCATAAAAAAAATAAGAGGATATATTTTTAAAAAAAGAAAAAAGCAGCAGCAGCAGCCTGCAGGGAAATCCCTGGCTGGCAAAATTGGCCAAGTCAGCCCCCACCAGCCACAACTGTAAAGTTCCTGTGTTTACTCACCAGTGAAAGAAGTAAAACAGTGATATTTTAAATGTATGTAAGCAAATATGCTTTAAAATCATTACTTCATTTCTTTTTACGTCTACCCACCCATATATATAATCTGATATAAATGAATAATGTCATACTATATATGTTTTTTTTAATTATTGCAATCTTTTTTTTTATTTGCGGGGGTCACCCTATGTAATCCCCAAGAACCAGTGTTAATAGACTGCATGTTTTTCTCCCTACACACATAATCCTGATGAGAGATATATAGACACAGACACAGAGATGCACACGTGGAGGGTTTTGTAAACTCTACGTTTTTCTGCATCTGTGATTTTCCCTGAACAGCACTTTATGAGCATGCCTCCAAGGCATTCAGTATAGCTCTATTTCCTTCTTTGTAATGGCTGCATAATATTCTTCGGTATGGATTTTCACGATTTAATTCACTATTCCCTAACTGATGGGTTTTCACTCTGTTTCCAGTGTTTTTGCTCCTACAAACAATGCTTTCATAGAGACCCTTGTACGTATGCTTTCTATGCTGATAATTTTGTTTCTGTGAGAGAGATTCCCAGGAGTGTAACTGCTGGGCCAAAAAGTTTATGTGTTTTTAACCATTGTTGATGGATTGATTTTTTTAAAAAAAGGCAGTAACATTTCACATTTCCAAAAGAGTTAACATTTTAATTGGGATAAAATAAAATTGCGCTTAAAAGGCAGAGAGAATCCATGATCTTTCTTAGACAATGCCTCTAGTCTCTTTGAGACCCCTAAATCCAACCAGTTCTTCTTCCCTGTTCCCCACCCTGCTTGGCCAGCCTAGACACCCCCGCTAAAGCTTGAAACTTTCTAGGGTTCCACTCATGGGCTTCACTAACTGCCTGCAATTATAGTCTGAAGTTGGCTTTTATACCTTTTTCAAAGGAGAAGTTACATGGCTTTCATCAAATTTCCAAAGGGGTTCATGACCCAGAAAGAGTTAGGAGCCACCTGTCTAGAGTCTGAAGGATGACAAGAGGGTTGGGATATTGCTCATGACGTGATTTGATTTTGCTGAGGACAACAACAGCAGCAAAAAAGGAGACTTTACTGGAGAAGCCTTCCTGTGTCCACAAAGCAATCAAAAAACATTTTTGATCCACATCATCTTAAGAAGGAGCAAGCTCTACAAACAGTTTACAAAAGGGCCCAGGTGCTGGAGGGAAAAGCAAAACAGAAAGAGCTCTTTCCAAAACCAGGTAAAGGATCATTTCTTATTCAATACATAGTTTCTCAGAGGATTTGGCATTTGATGTATGGAAAAGGTAAAAGAGTCATTTTTGGCTTCCTTTCAAAGAAGGGATAAACATTTCAGTGGAGAATTTTTTCTGTACTGCCAAATAAAGTACAGGGGAAAAAACTAACTGTTTACAGAATTTGGGAGAATATCTTGTAAGGAAACCCACTGGCTCCTTTTTCTACCACGGCTGCAGGCTTCTTGTCACACATACCCTCAGATGGAGAACAGGCAGTGCCCGCCCCAGGGAGGCGTTCAGTAAATGTAGATTAAATTGATAAATAATTGAATCAGATTTATACAAAATAAATATAGGAAATACGGTGGGTCCTTAGATGAAATGTCTTTGCTAGTAAAGTTCTGAAATCAAGAATACCATGATTTTTCTCCATTTGTAATGAGTTTAGAAAGGCATCTGTCGGCTTCTCAGTTAAGTATCTAATTCTTCATTCTTATAAGATTCCTGATTTTCATGAAACTTCCTCCTATTCTTTCTACTTCATTTCATACATTATCACCCATATCATCAAATGGTATAATATAATCCTGACAATTGGTTAGGATGGTTATTGAATCATAACCATCAGATTAATAAGATCACTAGTGTCCAGTTTAACATCTACAACGAAGGACAAAGATGAAAATAGACATTAAAAACCTTAATTAACAAACTACACGTAAAGAGTAGGGCCCATCAAAACAGGTAAAGCCTCTTTAATTACGTCTGTGCTTGTGAAGTGGTAAAATGAGTGATCTGTTCTCTGGAATAGGTAATGTTTCGAAAAAGATGTCATGACCACATTTCCAGAAATAATGCTGCATATTTCTGTTACTCTTTTTTACTTTAGCTGTTTCTTAAAACATATGGAATAACTAAAGGACACAGAGACTGCAAAGCTAATTCACAGATGAGGAACTTAGATTGCAATAAGGCAGCTGTTTCACTGTCCAGCAGTGAATTAAATCTTATTTAACCATTGATAACAAAAGAGAAAAGACACTCCATGTTTTCTGTCTTTC
>NW_012134192.1:1739604-1767229 GCF_000956105.1 Propithecus coquereli
TTTGTAAGCATTATAGCCCATCTAGAGGTAAAAAATAAAAATCCATATTAATGCTCTAAGACTGTTTATTTAATCAAAAATAGGGTAAGCTTCTTGGCCTTACCAAATATCACTTTTTTGGTTTAAGTAAAGAACTTGAAATATGGTATATTTAGCTGTTCGGGGTCTAAAATACTGTGTGCTTAGGAAGCTAACTCTGTAGCTGAAGACGCTTGTTAGATTTCTCTTAGAAGATATTCACAGCTCATAAATTCCTTTAAATAAAAACAGTGTCACGTAAGTAGGAACTCAGAGTGTAAATCAAAAGGGGTCCAGAGCTGTTCTAATTAGGATCAAATTTGTGTTACCTTAACTTCTGATTTACCGTTATCCTGACCAGAAATCGAGAGGGAGGGAGGAAGAGAAATTCTAATCGCTCTCTTCAAACATTTTGTAATAAGGAAAACTCCATTTAAAAAAAATACAACCAATATTTTTGGAAGCCTAAGTATCTCATTTCAGAACACAGCATAATAATTGTCCCAATTGGAAGCTTTTTTAAAGAATGAAGCCAACATAGTCATCTTTTCTCCACAGACTTTCTTGAGCCTGTTTTCATCCTTTACGAAGCCTCAACAGAATTCCTGTTGGGAGCTCCTTCTAAAGTCAACGGAAGCTACAGACAAAGTTCTGAGGTAAAATGAAATGATAAATTAGGCCAGAAATTATATATATATATATAAATTATATGTATATATTAATATATTTATGTATGTATGTATATATACACTTTATAAGAGTTACTGCATGCTGTTGGCTACTCTTAGAGTTACTCCCAAGAGGCCTTTCTGAATCCAATATTGTCCTATAAATTTGGTTTTGTTGCTTAATGCAGTAGTTTTGGAGCAGTGTCCTCCATTCAGAAAAATATATACCTTATTAGGAAACTGAGTATTAATTAATTAAGAGTATTAAGAAATACTTAATCCCCTGATCCATCTACTAATTTATGAAATGGGATTGCTTTAGATTGGCTTCTCTGTGTGAGGAAGAGCAGAGACATGATACCCTGAGATATACTTGCTTTGTCCTTGAGCAACTGCTTAGGCCCACTGAACCAACTCAAGGCTGGGGGCCTCGGCAAAATAAATTGCTCCTAGAAAGGAAAAGCGGGTGGTGCTAAAGAGAAGAGAGAAGAAACCAACTCGTAAAGTTCAAAAGCGACCAAAAAATCAACCAAAGGCATTCAAGAAAAAAACTTAATAAAAATGCATAAAGGAAATGAAACTAAAATAAGACATTTCCTAAAAGTATATTAATACATAGAGTCATTCTAGTTACTTCTACATAGAAAATTTGAAAATCATCTACTGAGCACTTAGAAAGTCACATAACATGTTGTAAGTGACTTCAAATGTCAGTTATTCAAGTTCAACAACTGAGTTAAATGATGAGTTGTTATCCGTGAATGGATAGTATGGCTGTGCTATTCTTGTCTTTTGTCCTGTGCTATTTTTAGACACATTGAGTACAAAATTAGACATATCCTCCAATGTGAAACGGATCTGCCCATCAACTTCCTCCAGTCTGTGGGATCCCCCGATCATGGCCTTCAGCCAATACCTGAGAGCAGTCCAGGGAATGAGGTATTCAAGCAATGGTCAAATGAAACAGCAGGTCTGACTATTATTCTAGCAGAAAATAAGAAATACTGATTCCTTTTCTTCAAGTCCTCCTCTTGCTAATTTGAGATGCTATTGCGGAATGTTTTTGTACTAAAAATCAGAGATCATTACCACTGGAAGGAATTTTAGGGATCACCTAGCACAACCCATCACCTTGTGCCCTGGAACGGCTCAGCAGTACCCAAAGCCACACTTAGGGGCAGAAGCAGGATGAGAACCCAGGTCATCTGACGGCTGGTCTAGTGCTATATTTCACCAAATAAAATCAAAGTCTATACGACAGGTTAGCAATTGACTTACAATGCACAAGTAATCAGATACAAAAGAAAACCAAGCTTCTTTATTTCTTCCAGCTGCTCTCTGCTATTCCTCACTAGTCCCTGCCACGCTGAAGTGGGAAGAACTAAATTTAGATCCATCCATTGCACTGGGTCCATTCAACAATTTAAACCATCAGCTTGGGGAAATTCAGATGTTCTCCTGCTGCCTGGGTCCTCTCCCAGATGCTGTCTCAGCGTGTGTGAGGAGGGAGGGCTTGGGTGGCCTCAGAGTGAAGGACGAGGGAAGTCTTGGACCCATGACCACATTCCCTCCTTCTTTCCTCTAACTCCTTGTCCTCTTGGTCACCATGTACGCTGATGGCATCTGACACCGAAGACAGTGGCTGGTGACCCAGCAGTATGTTCTCCCTTGGCCCAGGAAGAGCCCAGCGGCACCCCCTTGTAGACTCTGTCCCTCCGTGCTTTTTGCTGACGTCTAACCACTACTCCCCACCTGCATATCCCCCCTGGCTCCAGGGGTACATTGTCCATACAGTGGCAACGCCCCTGGTGGCTCCCCAGCGAGCACCCTCGGCAACCCTCTACAAGGCCCGCCGGAGCTTCCGTCACCTTCCATGACACATGGAGACTATGATCCTGGGCTTTGCCCACCATGCTGCGTGAAGCCCCAAGTGTGCCACTGAGGCAGGAGGGGACTGGGAGTATATCTTGTGGGGTGGTTCACCCTGCTTTTGGCTTTTCCCTCCACCTCTATCTTCCCCTGCCTCAATCTCCCCTCTCTGAGACTTCAGCCAGCAGAGAGACGGGAGGCCGTGTTTTGGTCTCCGATTGTTTAGCCTTCTTCCTACAATCATCTGTGGCCGGAAGAGGGATGGAGTCGGTGCTCCCCTTCGTGTGGGACCATAGTCCCTCTTTCCTAAAGTGATATCACTCTGCTCCTTTTTCGGGGGCCGTAAGTGTGAGGTGGTGTGGCGGAGCATGATTTATGGGAGGGAGAGATGAAAAATGCATTGATTTAATATTTCTTAAATAGTCTTTTCATCACAGATGTTAAATTCGTGACCCCAGGGCTGTGGAATTGATAGGCTATATATTCAGATCCCTAACTCAAGGGCCAGTTACCTAAGTCATGCACATCATCCACACCCTCCAGCACGAGCCGCTGCAGGGATGGCAGACAGGGAGGGACCATGAGCTAGGAGGGCATCCGAGGGTCAACTTTCTGGGACTCTGGAGACAGACAGAAAGGACACTGGCCATTTGAGGAGGGGAAAGCGTAGAACACCAGGCCCCTGTGATCAAAGGCTGTAAAACCCAGTGGTGACGCAGCAAATCAAAATATCTTGGTAATTTGCTGTCTCTCAACTACTGACATTTTTGTCTCTTACATCATTTTATCCAGGAGTAAAATAGGGGGAAAAAAATGGACTTACGGAAATTGTGAAGTCTAGCGAAATCGCAGAGGTTAGAGTTAACATCTGCTCGACATGCTACGTTCCCTGGAAGAAATGTGCTGCGTCCAGTGAATTAGTATTTCTCCTTTGAAGTCCTTATTCACATTCATCCATTCCTATACGCGAAACATAATCTCTCATCATTTTCACTGCCTCAAAACCTTGAAAAGAAACATGCTGAACCTTCTCCTGACGAACTTTTGCCTTTCTATACACGAGAAAGCGCTTTATTGAGAGAAACAAGAAACATCGCCCTGGGAGCAGAAGATAGCATCAAATGGCGAAAAAAAAAAAAAATCAAAAAACGGCAAATGTAAAGCTGCCAAAATTAGGTTCAAAGAAAAGAGAAAATTAAAAGGCAAGTATGAAAGGCTTCTTGTCCAAGACCAGTGGAACACAAGAATTACCAAGAAAAACCGTCTAGAGAAACAGTCTTCGTGTTTAGAAGTCTGAAGTTGTCTGATGAGATAAAGGTCAGAAGAGGAGCCAGCAAAGAGCAAAAAAAAGAGTCAGCTAAGATCAGAAAGTGGGGAAAAATAACGGATGTGCATTTAGAAATGGGATCCACAGCTGGGCAGGATACAGCCGATCACTCTGAGACTTCATTATGTATCTGCGGCACAAAGGTACTCAAGCCTCCGATTCCCTGAAAATGCTTTAAGACATAATTAAAATGCACTCAGTTCTCTCTGCAGGTCTTGCTGAAGTTGCAATTTTACCTGTTTTTTTTTTTTATTTATTATTTTATGACCGTCCTCTTTCCCACTAGACCATACACCCCCTGAGAGCAGGGCCTCATCTGGTTTTGCTCACTGCAGAATTTCCAATATCTAGCACGGAATTTGGCACACAATTGGCAAATGAAATTTATGTCAAATTTAAGATTGGGCAAGGACTCATGGAATGGGATTTGAAAGATATAAACAATGGTATCCAAAATCGCTCTCGAACCATCTTCGGACAGTGAGGGGGTTCCCCAGTCAGGGACTCATTGCTTTGAAAGGAGTCAAATTTCAACAGACTCCCTTTAAAATGCAACTGCCACCTGAGAAGGTTCTTGCTTTAGGTAATTATTCAACACCTTACCAGATGGTTAGACGGCAGATAACTGCAGAGAGAAACCCTCTGGAAATAAAACACAGAGTGAGGGGTTCAAAAAGTTACCAAGGGCAAGCCGGGGAACGGCAAGCATCGCATAAGGCTACCTTCTTGAGCTTCCAGAGGTTTATATCAAACACATGTCTTCCTTCCTCCCACCAAGGTATCTAACCACGATGTTCCCTATAAAAAATCGCGTTACCTTCTCACCCTCTCCACTATCATCTATCGTATTCCCTATGCACCATGGTTTTATGCCCCTGCAGAAACTTGGAAGATTAAAAAAGAATCAGCATAGATTACAAAAGGAAGACTCAAAGCTTCCAGAATGATTTGTATTCTAACCATAACCGCTTTCAATCTTCCCTCTTATCAGCACTCATAAATTACACACACTCCATTTAAGAACACAGCGAGCCCAAAATCCCTATTATTTTCTGCATGATTGCAAACAGCTAAGCCAATCACATAAACTGAGTGGGGCAGTAGCTATCGTTTCGTCATCGTTCTGAGCAGCATTTTTCAAAACTGTGCTCTAGAGCAGGGGTCCCCAACCTATGATGAGTTGCATAACGATTTCATTATATATTACAATGTAATAATAACGGAAATAAAGTGCACAATAAATGTAATGTGCTTAAATCAACCTGAAACCATCCGCCCCACCCCTGGTCCATGGAAAATAGTCTTGCATGAAAACGGCCCCTGGTACCAAAAAGGGTGGGGACCGCTGCTCTAGAGAGGCCCAGGCTTTCTAAGCCCCTGGGGATGGGAGGATGAGGGGGCAGGGGTTTGCCCCCCAACACCCAGCTTCAACCATGACAGCCCACCTTGCTCTCTTTCCAGTGGGGGACTGCACTCAAAATTCCATTTGCAGAACCATTTCCACAGCGTTGAGAAGCCTGCAGACCTCCGACTCAGAGTGCTCCAAGCACCTGTGCCTTGTCTTCCAATCAGAGCGTGCCACCCAGCCTTAAAAAAGAAGCGCTTTCTACAACATAATTTTAAATAGTCAGTTAAGGAAATTTCTTTCCCAAGGGGCTTTTTCATCTCACTCGAATTTTTTAAGTTTAGGAAAGACCCCAACTTACAAAGAGTTTGTGTTCCGAAAGTTTTGTTTCTAAGTCAGGGCTCTGGAACTCAGGGCTCACTTCCCTACGGGAAACAAGATGAAGCTGGTCCCAAGGCCAACAACAAAAGCCTGACGCCCCACAGGTGAACTAGAATGTTACTAATTCCCCCAGAAGTCAAGTTTTACTTTTGCTCCTTGTTGAATAGGCTACTGCGGACCAGTAGGGGCGCCTAACCATCATTTATGTTACTGCTTTGAAGCAGTTCATCCTGTGATGTGGGATAAAAAGGGAGCCAGCATGATAAAAGGGCTTCTCCTCCCTCTCTCCCCGCTGACTGCCAAGTTCCAGGCCAGTCCACACCCACCACAGTCAGTGGCTGGCCCCAGGGACGTCCCCCAGTCGCTGTACAATGCCTGTGAGTCACTGGCTAGCACCAGTTCTGAAAAGCTAATTCTTGGTTTGCTCGTTTGTTCACCGGTATTTCATATAATTTTATTAAGACAATCTGGCACCTAACACAGATCCCAAAAAAGCTTAAGAGAATTTAGCATTTAGGAAAAATATACTGGCAGTGTTTATAATCCTCTCAAAAAGAGAGAGGAAAAAAAAGAAAGAAAAGAGAAATTTTTTAAAAAGAGATAACAGCGTGCAACTATAAATAACTTTCTGGATTGGACTGAAAATTAATGTTTGTTTTTCTTTTATTTTGGCTCATTTGGTAAGCTAATGAACAGAAAGAAGAGAACTAGTTTTAACCAAATGATTCTAAAAGATTTCAGAATTTGAAACCTTGGAGCTATGAATAGATTTGATTCATGTAGCATCACAAATTACCAAAACAAGTATATAAAATATTAATAGTCAATTTTCCACCAAAACCATTAAGCTGTTCAGAATTCCGGATATCAAAACTCCAAGGAAATGCTCTGCTGCATAATCAAATCATTTAATAGGCTAAAATTAAATCAAATGTCATCACTGAGTAGTACCATTAGGATAGATATTGGTGCATGCTTTTGCAAAAATGGAAATACTCTTACAGAAGAGTTTTCACCTCTCACCCAGAAAAAGGAAATAATGATGACTTCTTCCTATTCCACTTTATGCAAAATCCTACCTTCACATACACTGCATCATCCCCTTGCTTTGCAATTATTTGCTTATAGATCTCCTTTTCTAGGTGCTCTCTGAGCAAAGGGACCAGGGTTCTGGTTGAGTGTGGACATTAGGGCCTCACAGACCTAGATTCTACTTCAAGTTAAGCTTTTTCCCGGATAAGCTTCCAAGGGCAAGTTACTTAAATTCTCTAAAAGTTGAGTGTTTCATCTAAATAGGGATAATCATAAATACCTGTCTCATAGGGTTGTTTGAGATTAAATGAAGTAATACATGTAAAATAATGTGTCTGGAATATAACAAGGTGGTTGATGATGATGATGATGATGATGATGAGGCATTTATATCCCCAATGCATAATTCCCAGCGCATGGTAGGTAATCAACACATTTCTTGAATTGAGTTGAATTTCCCCATGTTGTCTGCCTATGGAAATCCTACATTGTCTTTTTAGAGGAGATGACATTTGAGCAAAATCTTAAAGAAAATCTGATACCTTCACCTTACCACTGCTTGGCAATCCCAGAGCACTTTGTACGTATCGTTATTAGTTCTTGTACCATCAGCCTATAGGTATTTGTACATGCTGCCTTCTGAAGCTTGCAGCTTGCTACATGAGGGAGAATAAAACCAGTCTGTTGTAACGCAGTGAGTTCCTTTTTTTCTTTGCATTTCCAAAGCCAGGCACACGGTAGGAAAACAATAAATACTTGCTCCTGGGCTGAGCCGAAGGCACCTATACCCACTAAGTGAGCCCAAAGGGAGTGGTGAACCTTCAAAACGAAGGAGACAGAGTTTATATCAGATTCTTTCTCAATCCTCAAATCCCACCTCTGGCATGAAGCACTATCCAGTCCAATCCATACTGACCCCTCCCTTTCTGAGTCCTTATAGCAAATTAAACATAGTCATTCCAAGTGCATGTTAGTCCTCTTTTCTCAGACACCCTACAAGCTCTGTGAAGAGAGGAATGACTAATTATAAACTCTTTTGCACAATACCAAGGCATGCGATCGGCTGGAAACAAGTATTCAATTGCTTGCCCTTAGTTCTATTTGCCAGTGTGTTCAAAGTACTTCTCCAGAATTATCTGCTTAAACCTAACTTGATGAGAAGAAAGGCATATTGGATCTGCACAGACTGGAGCTGAGTCCTGGTGCCCCCGGGGGTGGGAATGAGCAGGGATGTCCTTCCCGGCCTCCATAGCAGTATCTCTCTGTGGCCAGCACCCAATTTTTAGAACCAATGGTTTAGCCCACAAACACCAGCATTATACACAAACCAAAAAATAGCTCCCAAGCAAGTCTTCACGGCATTGTTAACCAACAGTAAATTCTACTTTGAGTTCTATTTCCTCTAACGAAGTGGACTGAGAAGTGGTCCTAAGTCTCCCAGGAAGAGAATGAAGAAAAGTGCACTCTCCCCTGGGATCAGACATACGGCCAAGGAAATAATTCCATCCTGAGCAACCGGAGCTACCTCCTCTCGTGAGGAAGGGCTACAGACTGACATTTCCAAAGACTATTAGCCGCACGCCTCTTTCCTTCACAAATTCTCTTCTTTTCCCTTTTTTATACCAGAGATTCCCAAGGACCACAATAATAATCGTAATAAAGCCTCCACCAGCCATCAAATATTTTTTAACTTTTCAAAATGCTTTCCCACCTGACTACCTCATCTGGTACTTGCAGCCACCCTCAAAACAGGTACACAAGACAGACCGTCTCACTTGACAGAAGCACAAAGATCAGAGTAGCTGGCCCAAGGCCACAACCAACCAACAGCCGAAGGAGGCCTTCAACCAACCCAGGCCGCCCTCCTCCCTCCTCCGTGTGGCTTCGAGACACTACTCACCAATGGTGCAACATAGTTGCTCAGCATCTTTCTCCACCATGTCAGGAGAGATAACATCTCTGAGAGAGAGCGCCCCGTGTTTCTTAAAGAGATTGGGTGTCCCTGTGGAAAACCCTGCCATTCACAACCCTCGCCTTAACCGATGCATTTCACCATATTGAAGGCAAGTTGCCATCCAACGTGGTTGACGGGGAGCCAATTGTGGCGTTCTAATCTTTGCTCGTGCTGTCAGCGCGACATATGAAAGAAATATGAACAAAGTGACAAGGGGAAAACAAAGCTAGTGGCTGGTGTGACACACACAGACAGGGTGTCAGCCCCACACGCACTGCAGCTGGGTCAACTTAACACCTTGTTTTTCCCCTGCATATGCGGTGTGGAAAAGCTATTTACGAAATGTTTCTAAATATTTAGAACCAAATAAGTCGATGTTGTTGGGAAACACGTACCCTGACCAGAACTCATTTACTCGCCCTAGTCCCCGTGAGTAAGAGAGCCGAGAGTTTCAGGGTGATGCAAGACCAGGGGAATACAGGTGTTCACACGTTCAACGCTTTCACCCGGAATTCCCAAAAAAGGTCTGTTTTCAGCTCCACGCTGGCTGGTGGCTCGGAGTGAACAGTATAACGACAAAAATCTCAGAAGTCTGCCCTCGTGAACAATCTTTAGTATCAACGTAACAAAAGAAGCCTTCTAGAAATTACCTGACTCTGCAATTCACTTTGCTGCTTCAGGCGGAGGTTTTCAGGTGTATCTGCCACCGTAGTGAAGGACTGCTTCGGGTAGTGTCTGTGGAGAAATTTTTTGAAAGGACACGATTAAAATATTGTGGGACAAAACAACACTTTAACGCCTGTCGTTTCACCCGTCCCCTCTGTCACGGCGGAAGAGGAGCCAGTGCTCTTGGCTACGGTCATCTCCCTGTCATTACTCTGGGTCCCATCCTGTCCTTGTGGCCCTCTATTCGCCCGGTTACCCCCGACCCCGTCCCACAGCTTCACTGTTGGCGTCTCTGTTCTGTGAGCTCCACTCACGGCTCTCCCGAGCTCTGCTGTTCCTCCACCCCATGTGCCATTCCAGCACGAGTGCCATCTAGTCTGTCCTTCCAGCAAAACTCCTTGAAAAGAGGCCCAACCTCACCGCCTCTGCCCATGTGCTCTGCAACTCTCTCAACTCTCTCGCTGGCTTTCAGCTTCTCTTTCTAGAAGGGACACTGACGTCCTGTGGTTCTGCTCTGGTGTGGCCTCCCCTCCACCTTGAAGTACCCCCTTCCTCGGTCCCCACAGCCCCATGCGCTCCTGGCGGGGCTCCTCCCTCAGGTTGCTCCTTCTCTGTCCCCCGCGGGCCCCTCTTTCTCTGCTCAACCCTCACTCAGCCTCCTAACACGGGCTTCCTTCTCTCCTCAGTCCACGGCATCCCCCGGGGGTTTTGGGGGCTCTCCGTCCACATGCTCAGCACTCACAAGTCTGAGTTTCAGACCCAGTGGCATCTCCATCTGTGTGTCCCACCCCCACCACAAACTCCACCAGTCCCAAGCTCAAGTGTTCCCCACCCCACCCCACCTGCTAAGACAAGCTCTTCCCCCATATTCTCTTTTCCATTTATTAGTGCCAGAAACCCAAGAGTCATCTAGATCCTCATATGTCCACTTGATCAATCACCAAGTCTACTGATTCCATCTGCGAAATGTACCTTGACCATACTGACGTATTTATATGCATATATCTCTATCTCCACTGCCTTTTGTAATGGTAGGCCACATTCATCTTTCAGGCAACTACAACACTAGCCAGTCTTGTCCTTCCAATCCGAAGTGCTAAAGCAAAGTCCTAAGATACAAATCTGATCACATTACTCCTCTGGGTAAAATCTTTCAATGGCTTCCCATTGACCTTAGAATGAAGTCCAGTCCTGTCTTCCAAGGCCCCATGGCCAGGCCTCTGCAGACTTCTCACTCCATGCTCTGGCCACGGGAATCGCTTTAGTCTCTGGAGTACACCCCCTTCTCCCACTGCTCCCCTGACATGCTGTTCCCTTTGCCTGGACCACCTCCCTCTTCCCACCCCTCTCCCCCGGGTCACTGTGTTTATCTTTCAGATCTTGCCTTAGAGGTCACTTTCTCCAGGAAGCCTTCCTGGCCTCCCCAATTTAGGTCAGGAATGTACCCTGGACATGCCTTCCTTCCCGTGTCCCATACTCGTTCATACTCCTTCATACTTCCCCATTGGTATGTCTCTGTCCCACAGTACAGTAAAAAGTTCTATGGCAGCAAAAACAGGCTATCTTGTCCCTTGTCTGTATCTGCAGTATCTGTATCTGTATCTACCAGTGTCTGGCTCCCAGTATGACCTCAATAAATATTTGTACAAGAAATGGAGGGAGGGAGGGGCAGTAACAACCAACCAAAGCCTCAGAGCCCGTGGTTGGGCCATAGTGAAGCCTCGGCATGTTATATCACACATGCTGTCACATGTGTGCAAACACACGGCTGCTTCTTATGTTCAACAATGACCCTCCTGGTGGTGAAGAGACGGCATCTTCTCCACGGGAGTGGGTAAGGACCCAAACACGATCCAAGGCCGCCGTCCTCTGGACTCACTGCTCCCCATGTCCAGCTGGCGCTGAGGGGACATCTCTGGCTGCTATGTCAGAGCTGCTCCTCCAAGAATGCCCTCCCTGTCTCCTCCTCCCTGGCCCCCTCCTTGCCAGTGTCTACCTGTGTCTCTTCCCGTGGCCTCTCAAACATCCTCCAGGCCTCACTGTTTCAAACCCTACTCTCCCTGGAGAAGGTTCTTTTTGGCATCCCTGTCCCTGGCTTCCCATGAGAAGATGGATGATGTAAGCTTTTGTCAGCACAAATAAACTCTGTAAAGCCTTCCCAAAGCACACTAGCACTTCTGAAATAAAGATTAAATATTTTGTAGCCCCATGGAGCAAGATTCATGGAAGGAAAATATACAAGCATGTCTCATTTTTCCAGCATTCTTCAGGAATTTAACGTCCCATGTAAGTCAATGTTCCAGGTAACTGAAGTTAACCCTATAACTGCTGGACTCATTTTGACCATTGTAATTAACATCCTACAAAAACCTTTACGTGATCTTCCTGCCTTTTGAGAGCATATACAAGCCAAATTATATTTTTTCGTAATACTTTAGAGTCATCTTAACAGATATTATCAAATGATGATATAAAGCAATCGTGCTTTTGAAGTTCACAAAGATGGGATGGCCTACATTGTAAGAGATCACTGTGCTTTTATAACCACTAGACTGTCAAGAGATCATTTCTCACACACAGCACTAGGTCCTGCCCAGTCTTCTCTACATAGTCAAATTTGTTTAAAATGTTGGCAAACATGAGAATTATTAATTCCAGTGAGTAAGTTGCAGTAGGTGAGGTCTCTCGCTTTCCTTATCCTGAAGTCAGAGAATCTGCGTCGACCACACACTTCTGGGGGCTACTTATGAACTGTGCTCCAGACAGCAGACAAGTGAAGCTTGACAGACAACTCTGGAGTGTGTTACGTAACATTTGCAAGTTCTGGCTTAAATAGTTGAACTTTACTGAACTTTAAAATGTAGCAACTATGTACTGCTATACTTTAAAGCTATAGCAACAACCAAGCACCGTTGTATTCTGTTTTGTCTTTCAAAATATATTCTGTGGAATGAAGTTACACAAAGATTTTCAGGGCTCCACGATGTTTAATTTGAAAATTTTCCATATGGATTTTAACTATTTTTTAAACTGTAATTAGAATGCGCTTTCAAATGTGTTATAGAAAGTTTAGCCCATTGACAGCCCCATCACACTAACTTACAGGTTCACTCGGTTTGGGGGCATGCTTTGGGGGAGCAACCTTCTCCTCCCATTTAGGTTTAATTAAAAGTTCTGTTTAATTTTTAATTAAAGAGAATCCTCAGATTGAAAAGTGAACTGTTGGAGGGAGTACAATTTGCAACTGCCTCACTATGTGTGCATGAATTTCTTCCACACAAGGCAAAAACGACTTCTATTTGGATACTAATCAACTTTACTTGCCGCCCATACCACTAATTTTGAAATATCATCTCATGAAAACAATCAAATTATTCTCACCATTTGACTTCACCGTGAGAAAAGGTGATAGATTAGAACTTATAAAATACATGCATATAAATAAAACATCACTTTTATATGCTCGATATTAGCATCCTATACTAAATTCTAATTGGAAAGAGAGTTATACTGAAAAAAAAAAATTTGAAAAGCTTCTGCTCCCTTGTAGAAGACATTTTCTGCTAACCTGACAACCATAGCAGCAAACTTACTAAAAGACTGCGTAAACTTACAATTATATCTAGAACGATAAACAGATGCTTTGCATTTTTTCCAATCACCTTTTAAATTCCAGAATTTAATGATTTTGTAATAGTGGGCTAATCTATACATAACATAACTTTCTCTAAAGATGCATAACAGGAAGAAATTTTGATGTGGGAGAGAAAAAGTTCAATTTAGTATTAGTAAACAAAATAATAAACGCAGAGGGAAAGAAGGAATTCATACTTGAAACTACCAGGGATCATGAATACTAAAATGAATTAAAACCTGAAGCTTTGGGGACCCATATTATATTCAGAGCTAGCAAAATTCAAGAGAATAAGGTCTTCAAAAAAAAAAAATGTCTATCGAGAGAGTGGAATGACCTCATAAATTGGAACCACAGACTCAGAAGAAATAAGTGTAATTACAGAGATCGCAGCTCATACTGCATTATGTCAAAAATAATAATTATAATATCTGGAGGAACCTAACTAATTTTGCCAAACTTGATACATCTGAAAATCCTATCAAACACTGGATTTCTCAACATCGTGTCCACGTAGTAATGTCTGTCTAAACTAATCCAACAACACTCTGCTCTGAAATCATAGCCTCAGTTCCCACCCACCCATCACTCCACCCCTCCTGCAAAAGACAGAAAAAAAGAAGAAACACAGATACAAAGATAAACTGAAGGGCCAGTCGTCCCTTGTGGGATTACAGGAACACAGAAGCAAAGCATTTTAAAACTAATTGGTGGCACCATACAATTAGTTCTAGCTCTTTCCAAATACTGCATATAAATGGTTGTAAAAGGTTTTCCTAAAATAATTGTCTTGAGTAGAAAGAAATCTTAAGGATAAAAGAGGATTTCTTCACCGGGCCTAGAGGAAGAAAGACATTTTTTTCCTCCATATTAGGAGTAAGAACGTAGGAAGAAGGCGTGGGGGTGTGAGAAATGTATGTTCAAAGAGAATCAGGAAACAAGCAAAAAAAAAATACAAAAGAAAACAGTGGATGAATTGACATATTCATAAATTCCCTGGAACATAAAACATGATTGTGGAAATATGACACATAACACATCAGGAGCTGGTCGAGAGATCTGGGGAATATTGCAAAATGTTCCAGCATCATAAACAGAAGTCTCTTAGATGAAGTTTGCAAGAACCGGATGAAGTGTATGGACCAAGACTGCGCAGACAGCTGTAACGAACCCAGATTTCCCCAAAATGCTATATCAAAAATAAAGAGAAGAAGAATCAAGATAATAACAGAAGACTGCATCTGAAACAGCAAAGTCAGGTCACAGAAAGATGACTTCAAATTTTTTTATTGCTGTGAGATTCAGTTGGTAAAAATGTAAGAAAAGTTATATGCAAACCACTAGGCCAGAACTAGTTGGGGTGTCTTTGGGTAGGTTTCTTAACTTCTCTGGCCTCAATTTCCTCAACTATAAAAAAACATAATGATAGTTCTTCTTAGGTTTATTGCAAAATTAACACATGTAAGTCATTTCAAACAATGTCTTGGTCTTAGTAGGTACTCAGTAATGTCTACCATTAATGAAAATATTATTACTATTACCACTACTACTCTTTATATCATGATTTTGCATGTTCTACTGCAAAGTGACTTAAACTCTGCATCTCACGGCCTTCATCTGTACAATGGGGATTAAAATATTCCTGGCTCTCTCATGAGGTTGCTGCTGGAATCACAAGAAACAGCTTTATAAATGGAAAACTACTGCAAATGTGAGAATATCTACGTCAATATGTCTAAGTGAACTGCTTAGACATATAAAGCTAAGATCTCTATGAATTTATTTATTGTAAATCCTATGGTTTAATACAGTAGTTCTTATTGGCGATAGGCAATGTCTGAAGACGTTTTTGGTTGTCACGATTGGAGGGGGGCAGATAACAACTGGCATCTGTGGGTAGAAGCCGGGGATGCTGGTGAACATCCTGCAGTGCCCAGGACAGCCCCTTGCCCAGTAAAGACTTACCCTGTCCAAAATGTCAACAGTGCTGAACCTGAGAAACCTTATTTAATAAATATAAATCTCTAACATTATGGGAGAAAACTAATTTTCAGACTGCTAGCTCTTTCTAACAAATCTCAAACCTTTGTTTTCATTCTTATCTCCCAGCAAAGTCAAACAGCCCACCATGGATGGCCCCGTCATCTTTTACCGCGCCATGGGCCAATGACTCTTGTCTCTGTCCTCTTCCTCCTGAGCACTCAAGGCCACTCCCTTTGGCTTTCTGCTTACCCGACAACTCTGACAATTACACTCAAACTAGAGGATCTGACAGCAGAATTTAGGTGTCCAATGAATTTGTTATGATATCATGATTTCCTATGCAGAAAAGAGTTAACGCGGCGAGCCCGCATGCTATCATGTGGAAGTCTTGCTTACAAAGCTGGCCCTTGGCTGGTATCTGGGGACTTGAATTTGGGGAGGTTTCCCACCACCATTAACCAATAAGGGTGGGCTCATGCTGCCAAAGCTGTTTGTACAACACCTGCTGTCCTTATCGGTATCTGAAATTAGGTCACAGACCCCCAGTAAAAGTCCTGGGCAGAGTCTCTAACAGGCTTCGCTGGTTGGCAACATTTGGCGTGTGTTGTCACAACTCACTACTGGGGGAATTAAGTGCATCCCAGGTGGCTCTGCTGGGAGAGGACTCTGGAAGCGTGCACCTTGTTTCCTCCAGACTTGTCCCGAGCACTTTCCCTTTGCTAATTTTGGCCACAACTTTTCAGCATAATAAATCGTAGCCACGAATGAGCAGGACCACATGCCGAGTCTCGTGAGAACTGGAGAATCAGCAAACCTGGGGTTTGTCTCAGGGACCCCAACACAAGCCCCCTTGTGCTCAACAGGGTATCTTTCATGAAAGAAGCGTGCATTAACATTTTTAATATATCATCTACTTTTTAAGAAAATACAACTTTATTTCTTAAGAACATTTAAAAGGCAAAAGTTCTGACCTCACATTATGAAACTGGCTTTTCAGCTCTGCCTTTCTGAGTTAGGTGAGGAATCAGTGACTTTGCTTTGGATCACCTTTCGCACTCTGATTTTAACCAAGGGAGTGGTTTTATCCAAGTGCCAAGATCATAACTGTTTTGGATGCGAGGAGATGACAGAAGGTTTAAACATAATTTTAAGTACTTCTCCTAAATCTGAACAACTCCATTTTGTAGGAACAGTGATTATTTCATATAATTTAAAATTATCTTTAAAGAATGAACAATAAAACATTTTTAAATAAACAGACCCTGAAAGAGATTGCTACCATGAGATCATCAAGGAAGCTATTTATTCTAAAGGAAGTACTTTCAGGAAGAAAGAAAATAATTTCAGAAGGACAAGCTAAAATGAAAAAAGAAATGAGAAGCAAACAAAATGCAAATGTGCGTGTATGCGCACACACACACACACATATTGTGTGGAACAGTAACAATGTCTACTATCTGAGGAATTTTGTAAGACAAAGCTAAAATACTGGACAAGTTGAGAGGGCAGTATGAGAATTAAAGTATTCTGAGATTCTTTAATTCTTCATGAGAAAGGTTAGGATGTTATTGAATTTTAGACTTTGTTTAAATACATGAGATAAAATTTAAAGGGTAACCACAAAGAATAGAAATAGACTACATAAATTCAAATCGTATAAAAGAGAAAAATCAATTTTTTTAAAAGATTCAAAACCTCAATTCAATACAATAAAAAAAACGAGAACAGAAAGAAAAAGAAGCATACAGTAAACAATAGAAATTTAACAGTTGGGAGAAACAATTCAATAATCACGAAGGTGTAAATGGTCAATATTTGCCAGCTAAAAGACATGAGATAAAATTTAAAGGGTAACCACAAAGAATAGAAATAGACTACATAAATTCAAATCATATAAAAGAGAAAAATCAATTTTTTAAAAGATTCAAAACCTCAATTCAATACAATAAAAAAAACGAGAACAGAAAGAAAAAGAAGCATACAGTAAACAATAGAAATTTAACAGTTGGGAGAAACAATTCAATAATCACGAAGGTGTAAATGGTCAATATTTGCCAGCTAAAAGACTGATATTGTCATATTTTTTAATTCTATTGTAAAATAGCCACACTAATACGAGACAAATCCTTTTTTAAAATAAAGGAGGTATTATTAAGAATAGAGACACTGCATTGTGCTAAAGGTTCGATTCACCGAAATAATGTATTATTCTTAGTGTAAATGTGTCTAATAATAGGTTCAAAAATTTTTTTAAAGTATGTACATATGTGTATGTGTATATGGAGAGAGAGAGACAGAGAGAGAGAGAGAATACAAAATTGATAAGACAGGGAAAAACTGGCATATCCACCAACGCGGTGAGAGATTTCAACACTCTCTCAATTATCGCCAGGTGAAGCAAGCAAATGCAACATGAGTAAAGATATCCAGTATGTGAAATATGGAATTTGTGACAATGACATCTGTCATGTCTCCGTGCAGGTGTAGTAGTCACACTATTTAACACCAGTACATCATGGCACTCACCAATCAAAAAGGGTGACACTGACCACAGGTAGGGCCCACCAGGGTGCACCGCTGACCTCAGCTGGCCTCCAACAGGTCCCGCATGGAGGAACAAGCATGATGCCAACGTGCACCCCACGGGACAAGAGCAGAGCAATAAAAAGAAAGGACAGTTCTCGCTGTTGGGACACTGACTCTCTATTCATGGACGCCTATGCCATCCGACGTAGCTTCGCTGAGGACGCCTGCATTTAAGCCCAGATGTAGTGAAAAAAGGGGACAGCAAGACACTGGGGTGGGCACACAGAGAGACGGGGGCGGGGGGAGGAGGAGGAGAGAGAAAGAGAAGGCAACAAACCCAGCTGAGATGAACCATCACGTGCTAACCGTGAGAAAGCTGCTGACACTACAGCGACCCCGGGAGGAGAAGGTCTTGAGCTAGAGAGCCCCAGGGAGCCCCGTGCTAGACACAGAGAGGTTGCCCTTGGCAGAGGGAGCAACAGGAACAAAGGCAGCATGAGGACAACTGTAGCCAGGCCCAGCGATGAAGACTAGACCCAACCACACCTACTCACGACGGGATGGGAGGCCCCAGGAACCGGTGAGACGGAGCAACGACAGGCACAGATACGAACTAGCGAATTTACATCCACGTGGTGCTGTGTTCCCCCAAAAACGAAAATGTTAACAGATTTGTTTAAGGAAGACCTCCTCCGATGCCTAGAAAATCTGAACTGAAGCCAGCTCCAAGCTGCCGTGGCAAAAATGGAACACAGCCGCACTCTTGCCTTTGCAAATGCTTCCGTCGCCTGAGCAAACGTTCTGCTCTTACCATTTTCATTCTTCCCATTCCAGAGAGCTAAAAGCCTGGCCACCCAAAAGGCAATCCTCAGCCTTTCTTCATTGTACTTGAAACACTTTGTTAGTTTCCGTAAAGGAAAATGGCATATTTATGTGAGACAACGAGCAAAACCTAGAAGTTTCTTCCTTTGAATAAAAAAGGATTTTTCAAACTCAAATGAATAAAATTTCCCAGGACATTTTGTAACTCTTAATAATTTGCAAAAAAAATCCTATTTGGGTTACCTTTTCTGGTGTATAAAATTGTACAAATGAAGAAATTCCCGCATCTGATGTTGTTAAGATTCAGATGATAACGTGAGAATATCAACAATCCTATGTGTTTTCACTGATAGTCCAGTTTGAGTACTGCCAGGAAAATTACCATTTACTAGGTAGAAGTATTTTAAGACAATGCCTTTTTTTATATGTTGGGGTCAATCTGGGCATTTTCTCCCTAATAGAACCACTTAAGTAAAGATTTGTTAGTGTACCATTAGCACTATCCAACATCAGCCAAAGACACATTGTAATTCTAACGCTGATATTCTGCCAGGATTTTTGGGTCTAACAAGCTTCATGAACGTATCTTCCCATGGCACTGATGCGATGTCCATTCATGAATTTCCTTTCACAGCCATCGTCTTGTTCTTAATTCGTACCGCTAATCTTCTTCCCCGTAGCACCTCCATAAACAACTCACATATAACACCGCTCGTTGCAAAACGTCAATTTTACAATTTAAAAAAAAAAAAAAAAAAGACGGTGAATTAGAGCAAGTAATGGGGAATGCCCTTCGGAAAGCAGGCTTAGGAGAGCTGCTGATAGATAACATAAAAGCGAAAAATGGATTATGATAATGTAGGCCTCTCATACATGAAATACGAGCCAGGCTGAAAGGAGTTACAGAATCCAAACCCCTGGCTCTGTAAAGGGCAGTCAATAACCTGTCTAACAATTTACCAAATTCTCTGTCTGGCTCGAAGGGTCAAACAACTTGCCACCTATTGATTTACTAGCTCAGCAGGACTCCATTGTAACTTCTCTCGTGCATTTATAAAAGGAGGCATTATCAAAGGGATTACAAGGTAAACCTGACCTACCACACTATGAAATGCTTATCGGCTATTGGACCATGTAACCTAGATTTTGAATTATGGTGTAAGAGGCAAGAAATTAATACACACACACACACACACACACACACACACACACACACACACACATACACTCACTCCTACATGTTGTTTAAGAAAAATAAGAGCCGGTGGAAGAGAGTCTATTCCCTATGCTGTTGCTAATATTGATCATGGTAATATACAAACAAGGAAATACGTGACATCGAGCAGCCCTGTGATTTGTGCCCAAGAACACCAAATGGCACTGTTGATTATAGCCAAGAGCAACACAAGCAGAATTGGGACTCGAGTATCTAAGATATGATTATAGTCTGAAAAATATCAAAACAAAGTTTACAAGAAGACAGAACATTAGAGACACAAGGAAGGTCATGTTATATTCCTTTGTTGAAGATAATAATAAATATAGTACCTATTACAAATATATAATATCAATAAAAATAATTATTTAAAGCCTAAGGTAGGGGGAAGCATAAAATAATTCTATTTTTAAGAAAAGACCTCTACAAAACTAGAAATGTAATATTACATTCTGCTATATATTTTCCATAAAAATGTTATGGTCTCGCAGATAAATTTATGGCTGAAAGAAAGCACCAAATAAACTGTGGGAAAGTAATAATTAACAATAATAGTAATAATTACAAGAACAACCATCACCATTGGCATAATGGTTTACACGTAGCTCCTGTGCCACCTCCTGTGCTCAGGGCAGACATTACTAATCACACCACTCTTTCTGCAGGGTCCAGACAAGATCCAACATTCTCCTCAACATGGTAATCCAGGCACCTGCTGCCAGACATCCTGGACCGCATTCTACTTATTTGACAAACTGCAAATTAGTTTTTTCCTAACTTTTTAGGCTACAATAGCCATTTCAACAAACTAAAATCTATTTAACCACTGGCCTCCACTATGGAATTAGAGAAATATCCCTGGGGAGAGGAGGAAATTGTTTAATACACTTCAAGTTGTTAAGTTCCAAATTTTGTACATTAATTTAAATGTGGCTTTTCAGGATAGACAGACTGGGGTAGGGGAGGAAATTATACCAAAATCGGCATTTTTTACACCAGTATGTGCAAAAGAAAATGAACTAAATAGTGTGTGCAACATCACCAACTACTGTGTCCCTGACTGATCCCCTCGCCTCTCCCAAGCAACTCACTGGGCAAATCACATCTCTTTCCCAGGTACTGCAAGGCAGAGTCTAACCACAAAGAATATCAACTCCTTTTTAAGTGTACTTTTTCCTGGTCATTGATTATATAATTAAACTAAAACTCAACAGATGACTATACTTCTGCTGTGTTCAGTGACTTGGATCAGCAGAAAGATGTCCAGATTTAAACCTTCCTCATCACAGGTCAATGGCATAGGAAGAAAGGATGGATTTTGTGCGAGGTCTGAACTAGGTACCATATTTTATGAGAAACATACTTATTGCCTGCAAAATCATACATATTACGTTCCCAACTCAAATGGCAAACCAAGCACCTCCCACCCCAAACCCAAATGAAAAATGTTCGAATGCTCAAATATACATATATTATACACACATACAAAAAGAGGATGAGAGAGAGATTATTGTTTAAAAGAATAAAAGCATTAACAGTAGAGAAGAAAGATGGAAGATACCTTAATTAATAGTCAACAGATAGGATCAAACTGATGGAAAACCAGAATGATCAAAAATACCAGACAGAAGAGGACTCTGGAAATGCCACCAGAGCCTCAATGACCAGGCTACGCACAGAAGCACATCCAGACCAGCTACCCCTGCCCCGGGTTCTCTCCCTTTACTCCGATGGACAGAGCATGTTCCACTGGCCGGAGAGGCATTCGCCCCAGGTACAGACCATCCGCCTGTGTGTGGGCATACCCTGTCTTGAGGCCAGAGACGAGGAGGGCAGGCTTTGCGGTGACTTGCGGATGTCCACATCAGACCCTGGCCGTATGAGGATCTGCTGGACTATGACAGGTGGGAAACTCCTTTCGACTGGTATTGGATTCGTGGCCTAGGATTATGGGGCCAGAGAATATTTTTGAAATACCAATTGACTTTTTTTTCTCCTGGCCTTTCCCCCTTTCCATATCCCAATCTCTCACTCAAGCAGGCACTTTTATTTTTTTTTCAGAGTTCACAAGTCTCAGTAAGGGATGACAGGGGCAGAAAGCAGAAGTGGCCACCTAGGCTCTGTTTGGTCTTTCCTAACATCTAATGTCACTAAGGAGAGCCAGCGAGGTGCCCCTTGTGGAGAAAATATCACGGAGAAAGTGTCTCTAGGAGAACGTCACTTGGATTGAGAGGAGGGGATGAGGAAAATACAGACAGGGGAACCGTGCACCCGCAGGCCTGGCTCAGAGCCCCCAAGTCCCGGCAGAAAGGCCATCGACAGCCCAGAGGAACAGTGGCCTAGAGGGCCCAGGGAACGCAAATGACGTGGGGTCTTCATGTGCACACTGAGGCAGGACTTGGAACCACTAAAACCAAAAAGGCCATGGGCACAGAATCAAGGGACGCTTCAGTAGTAACCTGTGTGAGCCTGGGACTGAGAACCAGGCAATAAAGTCAAGGTGGGACCTCCTGCAAGGTCCTGGCAGAACACAAACTCCCAATAACTCAGCCACGATCTTAGGAGAAAGGAGGTGGGACCCCACATTTACTTATATTAGGTTTTCCTAAAACTTAATGTAAGTTATAAAAACTTACATTAAGTTTCCAAGCCAGAATGAGGGCTTGAATAGAAATTAAGTTGTCATGGGAAAGTAAAGTTACATTTCTGGTACACCTTAGTCCAGGACTTAAGACTTCCAACAATTACATATTCTTCTTAGTGGGCCAAACCACACACACGATTCTGCAATGAAGATTTTTTTTTTTTGCACAATCTACACTTTCAATGCTATTTTTATAAGATTTCATTTTGTAGGATCAATCTATAGACAAAACACAGAAAACTTAACTATAATCACTGCATAAATGTAAACATTACAAACCTTGTAATTGCTAAAATGGTAAATATCAACGGATATAACACATGTAAGCAAAGCTTTCTAGAGTCCTCAATCACTTTTAAGAGTTTAAAAGAATCCTGAGACCACCGATTGAAACCACCGCTGAGTAATTTCCTGTTACTTTAAATCAGAAACATTCCTAATCAATGAAATTATTTACTGGACTAAAAGCAAAAAGTTACACATTAAAGAATTCTGGCTTTAGACTGCTCACTTATGAGACCTGGAAAGTTCAGACCATGAAAATAATTTGAATGTTTTGCTCAATTAAAAAAATATATATCTTTAAGGACTTTTTTTGTCTGAATTTTCAGATTCTTAAACAGTGAGGTTTAACTGTTAAACCTTAACTTAATGAGATGGCACTTTATTTTATTCATTGTTTGAAATATTCTAATGTTTAATATTGAATAATTTAGATTTTAATCCCCTTACTAATTATTTAACTTTTCAAGTAACTGATTTTCCCCCTTACTCCAAACTCTGAAACCCCATTCCAGTCTTTATATTCAGTTTTCTTTTTCTGGACTCAGAATAATATACCAGCTTCATTCTAGGCAGCTGCAGATGTTCCATCAAAAGCTTACAAAGCCACTGTGGCATCAACACGACAATTGCACCGTCGAGATTGAGCGAAGACAATGCCATCATTGCCACGGACAACCCACGGAAGATTCCCATGACAGGGAAAAAGCCAAGGAGAAAAGGGAGAATTTCGACCTGAGACAGAAACAGCTTTTATAAAAACAAAAAATAAAATTATAAAGGTTATACTAACCTTCAGCCTATTTTTGAATTCGTTTAAGATTTAAAGTCACTAGAAGGATACTTACACATACAGCCATGCTGCCCTCTACCCTGAATCCTCACCCCTAAAACAACACTTACTGAGCACTTGGCAGGCTGCCCGGCACTCCCCTAAGGACTTTGTATTCAATATCTCATTTAATCCTCCCGAGAAACTTACGAGGTGTGTTGTTATTTTCCTCCCTTTATAACTGAGGAAAGTCTGCCTTAGAGAGCCCATAGCTAGTGGGTGTTGGATCCAGAAATCTTAACAAAGGTGCATCCACCAGTGGTGGGCTGGCTCCAGCTCATACTGGCTGGTGAGAACCAACTGTTACATTTTCAGGAATTTTGTAAGCAAGTTGCTAAGCACAGCCATTATTTAAAATTAAATGATACAAACTTACAGTTTTAAAAAAATGTCAATACAAGCAAAGGTAATAAATACTCCAGTCTGTCACTTCCTAATTATTTCGCTACATTGTATTATTATCTTCCCTCTTATTTACATACCTTGTATCTGTAAGGGAAAACACTATAATGACATGCTATTGTGCAGCAATTCTTGACTCCACCTTATATGATACCAGCTTAGTAGTTTGAAATTCCCCATGGTGGGAGTATTTTTCACCACTGAAAATGGCAAACCCTGCAAGTCAAGTCTTTTGTTTCCCAGAGAACCGGTTGTTAAGCATCGACCAGCAAACCTCTGGCTTCTTCCTGTAGATCACAAGCTCTTCACGCTACAATTTTCTTTTTCACCTGATAAGAATTACATGTTAATTTTGATTAATAAAAACAAATGGCTTTTACAGAGAGCCTTGGCTTTTACGTAGAAAATTAAACCACAGAAAAGTAAAAGTAGTTAACTCCATTGAACCATTTAATTAAATCCTTGGAAGACTTTTCCTTTCTGGTTCAAAAATAACATGCTCCAAGAAATCAAGAAGGGAGGGTGGGAAAGACAGCCACGTACACAAAGGAGAAAGGAATGCGCTTCCACCAGTATCTTCCTATAACCTACTTACACAGCTTTTCTAAAGATTTAACTCTGATAAAAGTAGGTCTTTTTTCCTGATATAGTAAATTTTGTATCTTAAAAAGGGTCTCAGATAGTACTTCACTAGCAGAGTTTGCTCATTACATACTATCACATAGTACAATACTTCACATCCAACAGATGGTGGAGCCGATTTTGATGCTTTTCTTCTTTCAATAAAATGGAGCAACACCAACCAGTTGTCATCCCACAAAAAGACAGTGCTCAACATTGACGAATTTAGAAGCAGCCTTGTCAGAATTTTGAAAGCCTGCAATCTTACAAAAATCCAAGATCTTCAAAAGTGTGCTTTCTACACACAAATTACAAGATAATTAGCTGCTTCCCTTGAATGCTAAACTCTCCCATTTAAAAGGGACAACCGTTAGATGCCATTCTGTAAAATTTAATTTTCTCCTTAACAAGGTAACATGCATGTGACTCATTTTTGTGCACACAGACACACATACGTGATCAAAGGAATTCTTAATTTATTTATAAACTCGATTTCCTTTCTACTCAAAAAAAGAATTGCAGATGGAAATATTGTAATGTCATCACCTCTCCTGTCGAGAGGGTCACACATGCTGTAACTGTCGTTCTTCAGTAAAAGAACGTTCTGTCAAGCCAGAACACTGAGGTCTCTCAAATATTCACTCTTTCGACAAATAATTATTAGGTATCTAATAATAATATTGTTGTATTTATTCAACATAGATGCATTAGACTTTGTAATTATATATAAGATTATATATTTTTTTAGTATCCATTATAAAATGAAATCAGTTGCCAATTCAGGGTGAGAAGAGAGAATTATAAGGTGAGTTATATACACCTAATCCACTAGTCTGGATCCACAGTGAGTATTCCACTATCTGGAACTACTTTCTACAGATTTGTCTTGAGACAAGGTAGGACATTTCTTTCACAGAAAGCTGATATTGGTTAATAAGATTTCAGATGAATGTTCCCTAAACAACGCTCCATGGAACATAGATTCCACAGGATATTTAAAAGAAAAAAAACATACACACACCGTTCAAAAAAAAAAAAAAATGCCCTACCATCAAATATATTTGGGCAATGATGGATCAACAAAGCTAACCAGGACTTTTACTACAAGACTTCTCATTTTTGGCCTTCTTTTTCCAGGAACATCTTACACAACTGATATTCCTCAGAACATAACCTGAGAAATGCTGATTCATGCAGTACTTCAGCCTAAGTATTGAAATAGGAAAGGAATATTTAAAAGAATACAAAATACATTGACAGTACTGTTCGCAGATTCTTTTCCTCGGCACTGAGATTTCCAGCCCAGTACATTGCTTTCTAATGTGTTCTTCTTGGCTGATGAATGGTCAACATTTATCCACCCTCTGTAACCCTATTCAAATGCCCCTGTTCCATAAATCCACCCCTGTCACCCAGCCACATACTGATAACAGGACTTCTGCAACTCACGATAACCCATTACATCAACATTTGTGTGCAAGCCTGTTGTCCCTAATTGCCTGTATGTTTGCCTGGGGGAAGAGAAGAATGTACAAAAAATATTTAATGAATAAGTGAATGACTGAAAGAATGATATACTGAACAGCTCATTGGAAACTGGTGAAAAGAAAAAGGTATAGTTGGCTTGAAATGCATTCTTGCAAGAATATTAATCATAGATTATTTAGCTAAAATGGAAATTAAGCTTTGTTCTTCAAATATATCTAGATTATCGCAGCCTACCATAAATTGTTAAAATTAAAACTATACCTCCAAAATTCCTTAAAATTACCATATTACTTTGACTGCATCACTGTTTAAAGTCAGTAAACTTTTTTATGATTTCTGAATGGTACAAAATACTACAGTAAATTAAAAGAATCGAAAAATGCATGCTCGGAGATTACATCGATCACTCGACTATTGAACGAATCATAATTCATTGCAAAATTTAATTCACATGTCTATAGAAGCATGTTCCCTTTCTTTCAGGTATTGAAATTTCAGAACTACAGCACTAACTGCTGAAAACCAAAAGCACATGCATAAATGTTTCTGACTTCACTACTCCCAAACTCCTAAGACACTAAAAAACACTAGGAATGTCCAATTTCTTAAACAATAAATCCACTTTGGTCAAGAAATAAAAGCAGAAAGGAACTCAATAGTAAGAAAACAAACAACCCAATTAAAAAGTGGGCAAAAGACCTGAATAGACGTTTTTCAAAAGAAGGCACACAAACGGCCAACAGATATACGACAAAAAATGTTCACCATCGCTAATCACCAGGGAAATGCAAATCAAATCCACAATAAGATATCACTTAACATCTGTCAGAATGGCTTTTATCAAAAAGACAAGTGTTGGCAAGGATGGAGAGAAAAGCGGTCGCTTTTACACTGGTGGTGGGAATGGAAATTAATATAGCCATTATGGAAAACAGTACGGAGCTTCCTCAAACAATTTACAATGGAACTACCATATAATCGGCAATCCCACTACTGGGTATACAGAATACCCGAAGGAATTGAAAATAGTATGTGCGGTGATATCTGCACTCTCGTGTGCATTGCAGCACCATTCACAAGAGCCAAGATATGGAAACAATGTAAGTGCCCATCAGCAGATGAATGGACAAAGAAAACGTGGTATGTATACACCGTGGAATACTATTTAGCCTCTAAAAAGAAGGAAATCCTGTCATTTGTGACAACAGGGATGAACCTGGAGGACATTATGTAAAGTGAAATAAGCCAGGCAAAGAAAGACAAATAGCAGATGATCTCACTCATTTATGGAATCTAAAAAAGTTTAACTCATAGAAACAGAACATAAAGTGGTAGTTTTTGGAGGCTGGAGTGAAGAGATGATGTTCAAAGGATACAAAATTCCAGTGAATATGTTCTGGAGATATAGTGTACATCATAGTGACTACAGTTAATAACAATGTATTTTATACTTGAAAATTGCTAAGAGAATAGATTTTCTCATACGAGGTAATATGTATGTTAAATAGCATCATTTAACCATTCTATAACATTTACATGTATCAAAACCTCATGATGTACACCATAAATATACATAACTTTTACTTTCCTGTTTTAAAAAAAAAAACTTTTTTTAACAGTTAAAAAACTTTTTTAAAAAACAAAGGCAGGCCGGGCACAGTGGCTCACACCTGTAATCCTAGCACTCTGGGAGGCTGAGGCAGGAGGATTGCTTGAGCTCAAGAGTTCGAGACCAGCCTGAGCAAGGGCAAGACCCCATCTCTACAATAAATAGAAAGAAATTAGCCAAACAACTAAAAATAGAAAAAATGAGCTGGGTATGGTGGTGTGTGCCTGTAGTCCCAGCTACCCCAGAGGCTGAGGCAGAAGGATCGCTTGAGCCCAGGAGTTTGAGGTTGCTGTGAGCTAGGCTGAC
>NW_012134192.1:1771129-1771810 GCF_000956105.1 Propithecus coquereli
TAACAATAACACAGCAACAAAGACACCCAGAGGCCAATCCAGCCTTGCTCAGGATCCACAAAGCTTACTCAGTTCCAAGTACATGGAGAAGAGGGCTCACCCCTTCCCTTCACGTGGAAACTGAGTCGCCAACCAATTCTCACCAACTGTCATCTGGATACAGAAGCTCTTTGTACATAGGGCAAAATCCGTAGAGATACCAGACCCAAGATTAAGTGGCATGATCTTGAAAGAGCATGGATTAATCCAGTGAAACCACCAACACTCTGGAAGAACAGTGTCATCCCAGGCCTCAGGATGGAATTGTACAGAACGGGTCCTCACCAGTTTGCTGTCTGTGGAAAAGCCATCTGCTTGAGCCCTGTGTGAGCCACAGGTGCTGAAGGCAGAGAGGAAATGCTGGGCCTCCACCTGATCCCACCTGGCCCCCTGATGGCTGCACTAAAGACCTGAGGTAAACATAAAGAATTCACCAACATACAGTTTATTAATAGACAGAAGGAATAAGTTTTCATGCTCAACAGCCTAGTAGGGCGGTCACTACAACCAACAACAATATATTGCATATTTCAAAATAGCTAGAAAAGAAGATCTGAAATGTTCCCAACACAAAGAAATGATAAATGTTTGAGGTGATGAATAGCCTAAATACCTCGATTTGACAATTACACATTGTAGGTA
>NW_012134192.1:1771860-1775623 GCF_000956105.1 Propithecus coquereli
TTTGAACAATCACATCCCCTCTGGGAGGCTCTGTGCCCAAGGACAGTATCCAGTTAGGCACCCGCTAATGGGAATGGGACAGAAGACAGCAAAAACATCTATGGGGTTCTGCAATGTTTTAGTTTTTTCTATAGAAGGATCTAGTAATCATATAACTCACACTTCTCCTAAGCTTATTCAATAATAGAACTCTATATTTAATACCTCCCCAAATGAAGCTAAAATAAGTTTTTTTAAAAATATACTCTACTTTGTCCTCCATTAACTTAAGATAGAGATAAAGTTGAATAAAACAAATATTGGCTGCATACATAGATAGTAGGGACCAAACAATGTGCTGGAGTTTTATGAAAATCTGATACCTACAATAACCTAAACAACTATTGTATAAGAAGAGATGAGTCTTACTCCTCAGTCTACTACCCACTAGCGAGGGGACTCTGACCAAGTCATTTCATCTCAAGAGTTCCCTTTTCTCATATGGTAAAGAGGGATTGTAATCATTCCCGTATGCCTGAGTGATACTGCCAAAGGCGTTCGCTGAAATAAATCATGAAGAGATATGCAAATTTCAAGTACTGTTTCACTTTGCCAAGAGGACCACTTTTACCCCACAATGTTACTGCCATATATAATAGCTTATACACTTGCTTCTCTGTGGGGTATGCAAGCACCCTAGGATATTTATTCAACTGATAAATTTCAGAATCCACTCTGACAAAGGACCTCTGCATGTCACAATAGCCACACATTGCAATGCAAAGTGAGCGGCTTTCTTAGCAAAAATTTTCCACTGTGGCAGCTTCACCAAGAGGAACATCCTGCGTTGAATTCTCACAGCCTCCCTTGTCATTTGCATGGGCAATCTCAGTCCTGTTTTCCCCTCACACACTGTTCTGAAAGAGTTGGTGTCCCATCCGTCAGTGTGACAGCCCCACATTATAGATCAACGTAATTTGTTTATTGACTTCTGAATACCAAATTCCTCCAAGAAGAGTCACAGAGCCATGACACGCTGGGAAAATATGGCCGGAAAACATGTAAATACAGACGCACCCTGACAGCTCCTGACGGTTGCCACTCAGAATATCTTCTAGAGGGCACTTTTCCTGCAAGGGCCATTCTACTCTTAGACATGGTACATTTCTACAAAAAAAAAAAAAAAACTAGGTAACAAATGAGAACAACAGATTTAGCACCATAGGAGTTTTAAAATTACAAACATTGTAAAGATGAAACGGTTGCCATCTTAGCGTTCTTCAGGGAAACGAAACCAATAGGATGGAGAGAGAGAGAAAGATTCGTTTTAAGGAAGTGGCTCACACGATTGTGGGAGCTGGCAAGTCCAAAACCTGCAGGCCAGGCCAGCAGGCTAAGACCCAGGCAAGAGTTGGTGCTACAGTCTCAAGTCCAAAGCCAGTCTAGAGGAATTCCTTCTTCTCTGGGAGACTTCAGTCTCTTCTCTTAAGGCCCTCAATGCATTATGGAGAATAATCTGCTGTATTCAAAGTCTACTGATTGAAATGTTAATCTTATCTTAAAAATATCTTCACAGCAGCATCTAGACTGGTGTTTAACCAAACACTGGGGATCACAACCTAGCCACGCTGACACATTAAATTAAATAACCCAGTTGCCTTTCATAGTTTTCTCACTACGGAGATGGCTACTATGCAGCAGGGTCTGGAGCCCTCTGCTTTGCACTTTCAGAGAAGGGATTTTACCATTCATTGGGAATGTGGATGAGAACCCAGTAAAGTGATTTATTCTAACCAAGCTCGTAAGATTAACTATATATCAGAACCAACCTCGAGGGCACAGGGTGAGACACATCACTCCAGGGCCCAGAGTGTCACTGACATGATGATCTCCATAGCTTTGCTTCTAGATCACTCTCCCTCCCATCTATTTATGGAAATATTTTCAGTCCTGTAGGAGTCCCGCCAGATGCCGCAATCTCCAAAGCCCTTCACATCTGCAGAGCCAAAAGCTGCCCTGCCGCCCTGCCCCGTCCCCTCCTCTCTTCATTCTGCTTTGCTGCTGGTTCATTGGTCTCACACTTCTCGCCCTACCGCAGTGACATGTAGCATCTGGCTCTTTGCAGGCAAAGGCTGTTTCCACATTTCTCTTCTCTGCAGTGGAGAGAGGGAGGCCACTGAGGGGCAAAGTGAACTGTCTACTACAGAAATATTTCCCTCCCAATTTTTTTAAAGGTTTAATGCATTACTTCTTATTGATATAAAACTTTAATGGGCTAGAAAAACTGCCTCTCCATGGTGTCTCATTCCTGGAGAGTGAGGGCTTTAGTGTCCCCAAGAAACCCAGGTGAAAACTGAAGGTTACTGACAAGCACAGGATCTGGATGACCTTCAGAGATCGAATGAATGGGGAGGAGGACGAATTAATATCTAGGATTCTTTCCCTAAGCTCTAAATTCTAGATAATTCAACCTGACAAACTGCTACTATCTCATCACAGAGCACACTGTTCTCTATAATCTATATTCGGGTTTACCAGATAGAGTCTCCTTTCCCTGGACATCATTAGATAAATACCGAGAAATTCTTAATTTCTGAATTTACTTTTTCTACATTCCCATTGGGACTACTTGACTCCTGTTTGCAATTTTTTTTTTTTTTTTTTACCTTTTCTCAATTCAGTAATCTTTCATAACATTGTCATCACAATAACTACACTTCAAACAAATTCACGTCATTCCTTGCAACCAACACG
The DNA here is from genome assembly GCF_000956105.1 of Propithecus coquereli. NCBI lineage: Eukaryota > Metazoa > Chordata > Mammalia > Primates > Indriidae > Propithecus > Propithecus coquereli. Next base: position 1,774,594 of record NW_012134192.1, read on the forward strand.
TAAGATGTCTATATTATTTCCCCATTTTTACAGATGAGAAAATTCAAAGACATTAAATATTCTGCCCAAAATTGTAAAGCCACTTGGCTTTAGGGGCTGTGCACTCTCTAGTACACAATACTGCATCTTAAGTTAATTCCTTAGAATTCTCAAGTCTGAACAATCATTTTTCATTGACTTCATGTGGGGTTGGCTCCTAACAGTATGAGAAAAGCATTTTAAATCTCTCTCCCTTTTCTTACCTCAAATCACACGTAGAAACTGGTTAGGAGAGTGTTGCTGCTAGGGTGACCAGCCATCCTGTCTGGCCCAGGGCCAAGGGGTTTCGTAAGAAGCAGGACTTTCAGTGCTAAAACCGGGACAGTCCCCAGCAAACTGGGATGGTTGGCCACCCTATTTCCAGTCACTGCATGGGTTCCTGTTAGCTTTGGTCACCTGGCATTTCAGCTCCCTAACCTTGATGACATGTTCCTTTGCCTGTTGACTTTGCTCCTAGATTTGGCCTGTAACTACTGTGGTGACTGCAGCCAACCATGTATAGATACACCAAGTATCCTTCCTCTTTAGAAGAAATTATATACCCCTAAAACCTAGCCAGGATTTTAAAAAGAAGAAGAGCATAAAGCACCAACCCTGGTGTCTGAAGACAGGAAAGGACCATGTGAACCTCAACCTCAGCCTGACTGCAATGCCTTCGGCCACTTATGCAAGAAGCCCTTCAGGGCTTCATAGGGATTTGTATTCGGAGCCCACGTTTGTTTTTAAGTATTTAATTTAATTGAAAACCTCATATATCAGATGCCGGCAAAAATGGCACCAACAGGACAGGTGGAAAAGTAATGTTTGGGCTTTTGTCCTTGAGAAGGAAATGTAGAGTTGCAATGAGCTGTCGTCCTGCATAAGCAATGGTTCAGAGAATGGGGGCGGGGGGGGTGAGCAGCTGGCCAGGCACAGCTGTCAGTCAGTGGCACTCTGTTAGCCAACACTGGGAAGAGACAGCAAATGAACTCAAAGGCCCACAGAAAATGAC
>NW_012134192.1:1776630-1784698 GCF_000956105.1 Propithecus coquereli
AAAAAAGAATTCACTGGCAATGTTCTTCCCACCCAAATATCCTGACCATTTATGCAAGACAAGATTTATAGTTTGGAGATTTTTTGAGGAAAAAAAGAAGGGCATTAAGAGATTTAAGCTAAACTGACTTCTTGGCTATAATCTCGCTTCCCACCTTCTTTAAATTCAGGGTACCCTCTGAGGTGTTTTCTACACGTCCCTGCACACTTACACACACTCACAAAAGTCCAGAAGGAAACAGGCAGAAATATTATCAATGATCGTTTCTGAAGGATGAGAATTTCGGGTAGTTTTTTTCTTTATTCTTTACGTTAAAACATTTCTAATGAGCATTAGTAGTTAAGGAAAAAGATAATAAAGCTGTTTTCATTTTTCAAATATAAAAATAAACTTATCCCTTGGATTCTTTATAAATCCCATCCAATGTTCTCTCATTATAATAATTCCCGAGAAGGTATGCGAATCAAACATTTAGCATTTTGTTTTTAAGGGTGTGGCCTAAAACTTGAGCTAAACCAAAATGCAGGGTTGTGTATGAGCGTGATAAAGTGGGACTTCACAAATGTGCCCCAAACACTCAGGATATCTGGGCAACATGGACCACAATAGGGGAAAAAATGGAAGTTTTTGCAAAAATATTTTTCTCCAATAAGTCTTTAACTGACTTTTCATAAAATAGTGCTGTGATTAATGAACTAGGAGAAGTACAAAGGTGGTTTGGGATCCATTGATATTTTCTCTTTGCATGTTGTTTTTTGTTTTCTGTCTGTTGTTGTTGTTATCATTACTATTAACAAGAAAAATAAAAAATGCTCAAATTCAGGCAGATCCAGGCTGGGGGTGTGTTTAATGACTATTTTTCCTGGTCGGTTGTATAGTGTGTAGGTGACTAGCTGTCATTATCCAGAAAATTCCAAGTCTACAATTTTCCCCAAGCATTATGTGTTATACTCATCTGTCCTGCTCTGTACCTAAATAGCTGCCTCTCGGTCAGTGGTCAGGGCATTGGTTTTTTTCCCTTGGCTTAAGAATAAGCTTTTTCTGTTTTCCTTGACATGTGAGAGATTCAAAGAAGTTTTTTTTAAGTCCTTTTCAATTCATATTTTACATTTAAATTCTCTTGGATACAGATGAAGGGATAGACCATAGCACAAATGTACTCTTCCAAATTGTTCTAAGAATCTTGAAAAACTATGAAAATACCAGGCTCTGCCTGAGATCCCCATTAATGTCATTCGAATAAATTTTATTTTTATTGAAACTGCAGATTAAAAGAAATGTGTGTCTTGGCATTTACGCCAAGGCATACAGTACAATTACAGTCTCCAAAAATGCCCAAATATTTCAATGAAACTTGAGAGTTAATTACCTAGGCACTGCGAGATAAGTGCTATATAAACACAAAGACAGATTTAAATGTCTCAGTGTTACTTTGTAAAACAAAGTTGTTTTTAACAAGTTCTTACTTCGAAGCTGAAAATACTAACTAATGAAGTTCCATTTCTTTTGAGAAGGAGACGAACTACACTGAAGCAGGAAATGTATTCACTTAATTTCAAAATCAACATAGTTCATTATATCTGGGGGAGTCATTGGTACCAGAGAGTTTTTGGAAGTTTCTTCTATTAAAAGGTTTTACACCCATACACCTTCTTAATTTTATCAGAAGCATTGTAACAAGTTATAAACTTGAGCTAAGACTACAAAATTGGAAAAGAGCCTAAGCAAATCTTTTAAAATCTATAATTTCAAGGAAAATATTTACAATTCGGAGTACTGGGAAGAATTTTCTGAGATTTCAAGAGACGCTGTAAAGAAGGCAATATTCAGCTAGCAAAAAATTTTCTAAATCTGTTAATTCATGCACCAGAAAGAAACAGGGCTTGGGAGGTGTGGGGTTTGTGCTGTCAGTGTTACAGGTCTTTTAACTTTGGTGCATCAATGCTGTGTTGACACACAAAGGTTAGGGCACAAAAATGATCATGTGACATAAATGAAAACCTGCACTGAACCGTGTCCTGGCTCTACCACCCACTAGCTCTGCCTCTTGGGCATGTTATTTCACCTCTCTTGTGTCTCAGTTTCCTCATCTCTAAAGTGGGGATCAGAGTAGTATGTATCACACAGAGTTCAATTAATATTTGTAAAGTGCTTTGAACGGGTCTGGCACAAAGTAGCAGTCTGTGTTAAATCAACTGCAATTGACACGACTGCTTCTGCTTCCCAACTCCATGACGAGTCTGTAGTGCAGAAGGTCCAACCAAATTAGCATCAAGAGTAGCCACCAAGCCTATGGGAGATCTGGGGGCTCCAGCGTGAGAACGAAAAGAAATTATCCAGAACGACTCAAAGTAGATGCACCATGGTGAAGCGCACATTAAAATCGGCCAGAGCATCTTGGCTATAGGCTGCCCTGAGGCTACACAGACAAATGCTTTGTTTGTCCTGAGGCTTAGTTGTCTCTGGGTGGTTCATCACAATGCAGACCGATGAACTATGTCCTAAGTCCTGCGTTAACATTAGAGTTGAGTTAATGGGAAGCACGGAGCAGCTAGTATTTACTGAGCTCTGGCACAAGCTAGACACCATGTTAGACATCTGTGCATCATGATGTAGGGATAATTACCTGTTTTTCACAGTAGAGAATATTTTACCATCATGGAGCTACTAAGTTTTGGAAAGTAGGGAGAAGCTGCAGAACTCACACTCAGAGATTCCCTGATTCCAGTTTATGGACTTTCTCCTACACGGTGCTCCCTTTTGTTCATAAAAACTAATACAGAGCACTCCAAAGAAGCTGGGAAAACTTACTCAATTCTTGAATTCAACCAAATATGGTATCAGGCAATCGGTTGTTACCACATTTGTGAAAAGTTCTCTGTTAAAAACTGGAAATGCAAAGAGAGATACAGGGTCTGTCCTCCAGGTACATCGGAAGTGGCAGGGAGAGGTTTGGAGCACATGCTGTTGGTGGGAGAGTAAGTTGAGTACAACCACTTTGGAAAACAAAATGGCATCACACGTAGAAATGCAGAAAATGCACAGACCCAGGGATTCCGCTCCTGGGGATATCCGCAGAATCGGAGCTCATGCACATTCGTACCTACGCTGCCATATGAAAAAAAAAATTGCATGTATTCTATGCTGGAATACTACACAACATGAAATTAGCAGCAGTGATGTACAGCGACATAAAGCAGCATGGAAGAATCTCAAAAGCATAATACTGAGAGAAAGAAAAGCAAGTTCCAGAATCATCCACATGCAGATTAACTATAAAAGAAAACAAGGAAATCAGAAACACAAAATTCAAGATGGCGGTTCTCCCAGGAGGGGGGTGTGGTTAGGGAGGGCCCCAGGCAGTACCCCTTTCTTAAGTTCGGTGGCAAGGACAAAGGTGTGAGTTTCATGATTCTTTAAACTGTGCATTTCATTTAAAGCCTTTCGCGTGTATTATATATTTTATAAGTTATTTTTTAAAACAAGTAGAAAAGATCGAATTTACTCTAGTAAATGCTGAAAACAAAATAGTCATCTACACAAATGGCCACAAAATAAGGCAAAATAAAAAGAGAGATGAGAAGCTGAGATTCCTTGAGTGCCTGTGTGCTAGATCCCATGCTGAGCTTTCACATATAATAATCTCATTTTAAAAAGCACAAAGGTTATACAGGGTTTCAGAGGAAAGGGAGATGACGTCTGATTGGGAGGACAATTTCCTGCAAAATTGACATCCCAGGAAATTGTCATCCTATGTGACATCCGCCATAAGGCTGGGAAATGTGTTTGGGGGAATGGTAACAGGGAGACAGAGCCATCTCAGGTAAAGAAAGCAAGACTTTGGAAGAGCGCATCAGCGGACCTTGGGCATGTCGATGAAACATCAAGTAGTCCAATTTGGGGCCTTGAGGGTTGTTTTTTTTGGGGGGGGGTTGGGGTTCTTTTTTGTTTTTTGTTTTTTGAGACAGGGTCTTGCTTTGCTGCCCTGGCTACAGTGCAGTGGTGTCACCATAGCTCACTGCAGCCTCTAACTCCTGGGCTCAAGCGATCCTCCTGCCTCAGCCTCCCGAGTAGCTGGGACTACAGACACGCACCACCACACCTGGCTAACTTTTCTATTTTTTTGTAGAGACAGGGTCTCACTCGTGCTTGGTGGGCAGGATCCTTATCTTAACTCTGTGTCACCAGACATAAAGATTATTACGAACCAGTTTCCCAATCTGAGGTTCTATTTAGAGTCCAAACGATCCCTAATAGCCAATAAAATCCACAAGCCTGAGCTCCCATGTGAGACTCTGTCAGAAATGTCTGAACTGCTCATTTACTCATAACACGACATGAAAAGGACGTTTAAAGCTAGACTTGTTTTGCGTCTCTGGATTTCTTCAGTAAATCATATAATCTTGAACATCAGTTTACCCCCCACCGCAGGGGAAAGTTCTAACTTTCCATCTATTTACACTGGAAGATGCTTCGCTTAACTGAACACAGGGCTAACTTCAAGTCATTTTTACAGCCAACTGCAATCAGCTTGGCATGTTTTCTCAGAAATAGAACTAATAACAGCTACCATCAACATGAATAACATTCATCCCGGGGGTTATGGGACCTGGCTACCAGCACCATAGTCCATTAGCTCTTTCTGCGTTGGTCAGGAGCCAGGGTTAGCTCAGGCATGTGAGACTTTCTCCCTGCATCCTGCCTGCAACCGACAGCAGCACGTTCTCCCTGACCCGGCAGGACACAGATACCATCCGTTCTTGCCCTTTTTGGACTTTCAGAAGGTGCTTTAAGTTAAGCTTGGCATTAAACTGCTCTATTAAAGTTTCACTGCAAGTATGAAAGTAAGCAAACCAAAAAAAAATAAAAAAGTTCAAACACACACAAAACGGTTTCAAGCACTTATAAAGACAAGGCTTTAAAATAGGGGAAAAGAGGAGGAAATAAAGGAATAAAAAATTCATATTTGGAAAACAACAAGCCCAAAACTTCTCCTTTTGACACAATGACAGCCTGGGTAAAGTTTTATAGAGCATTTTTAAATAACAACTTCTAAAAGAGCCAGGATTATTTTATGGCATGCTTATCAAATGCCACATTAAACACAAAATTGTCTCAGTCATCAACCTCAAGCTAAACTTTCTTAAAACTTCCCGAATCTATTATATCAGAGTTGTGCCTAAATGTTAACAATTTCAAGGAAATTTAAAAGCAGTTCAAACATCCTTTAAGTGATTGCCAAACTGTAAATTGTTCTAGTACATGATGGGGTTCATTTCCGTAACTCTGGGTGCAAAACATTTGGACCACGATTCTGATGTCCCGAGTATTAGGCTTGGCTCCTATGGGCAGGTCAAAGATTGTAAACCTTGATTTTCTCTTCTGATCTGCCTATATACTGGGTGTCTATGAGCATAAAATAGATGGATATCAAAGTTACTAAATATAAAAATGTGAAACAGCGTAATACAAGTTATTATGAAGTATTTGAAAGGTCATATAGTAGAAAAACTCCACTATAGCTTCTTCCCGTTTACCAAGCTTGCTACTGACCACCACCCCCAGCAGTCGGGGTAAAGCCGTCCTCACCTGGGCAACCAGAGCACCCCATGTCTGCATCTGTCGCTGCGCTTATTATACTGTATGTCGTACAGATGTCATTTGCGGGGTGTCCACTCCACCAGTGCACACGCTCATCATACATTTGCACCACCTGTGCCGGGCACAGAGAGACACCCCATCTGTGGGATGTTGAGTGAATGTTCCAGGGTGAAAATGTTAACAATATGACATGAGGAGAAGCAGAATTAGCAAAATCCTGGAGTACTGCAGGGCAAGTCTCACTCCAAATTTACTCAGACATGTTCAGAGAAACTAGGGAAATAGCTTTCTAGTATTGAAAGGCAATTCAAACCCTTCTGACTACTTCAAAGGGGGAAGGGAGGAATGTCTTCTTGATAATGTAAACCTCAGAGAGTGTGGATATATAAACTTAATAATTTCATGCTTTCTACCAAATAATGTGCAACCAGTAATCTCAAATTAATTTTAACAGCTAGAAAAGCATCATGCTCTTTCCTAGCCAAACATTCGTTCACACCACGTTATTTTACTAAAACTCAAGTCAGTTGCTGCTTTGATTAAAGCTTTTTCCATTATCTCAACTTCTTCCAGTCCTCTAACATTAGGAAAATTAGAGTCAACTTTAATAGACTGGAGAAAGAAAGTATGATCATTCCATTGTTAACTGTGTATTTTAGAATAAAAGGAGGTCAAAAGAGTAATCACATTAAGGTGACAATACCAACCTATAGCTACTATATATAATGAACAAAATAAAATCATACAATGGCCAGACAATCCAAACTGGGAATTCTTCCTTGGGAAGATTTCAATGGAAATACTAGATAATATTTTAAGGAAACTTGATATACGAAAGTCTGACATAATAGCATTTGGGTATTGGGACATTAAGTTGTTATACAGCACTTGAGTTCTGCCAAATACAAATATTCCATGTCCCCATGACACCCTCTTCACTCTGCTGGGGTCTGATGCAGGGTCATCTAAAAATAGCAGCTGGAGATGCAGCCAGATCTCCCAGGCAGTGCTGAAGAGGAGCTTCTAAATGGCAGAAATTGTAGTTTAAAGAGACAGTACAGTTGATTAAGCCTCTCAAAGTAAAGCATAAATATCGAGCTACTGTCTCCTACAATGCATCTCCCTGTAATACTTGCGGTCACATTCCATCACAACTCATTCTTTATACACATTAGGCACTAATCATCATTCGAAACAAAACGGGGGGGGTTCATTTTCAGCTAATGGGGTAAAAGACATCACAAGACACAGAATTTTAGAGTGTCCTCGAGATTATCTGGAACAGCCATTGTCAAACTTAAGCGTGCATCGGAATCTCCAGGAGGGCTTGTTAAACCAGCCACCTTCTGCGTGGCTATGAGATCGTGCATCCTCTTGCCTACTCAAAGACATCACTCTAGAAATTGTCCCCTTTTTTTCTGTAATATTTCCCCCTCTACTGCTTCATATACAAACATGCTTTTATTTCTCCCATTGTTTTGAAAACCATTCTTTCATCTCTGCTTTCTCCTCTGCTACCACCCATTTTTCTGTTGCCCTATTACAAAACTGCTCAAAAAACTGTCTTCACTTGCTTTCTCTGACCCCCCTCCACTTCCATTCTCTCTTGAATTTCGATCTAATTTTCATCCTCACCACTTAGCAGAAACCACTCATCGCAAGGGTGACAAAGATCTTCACGATGCTCAATCTAACTAACAATTTTCAGTCCTCATCCTATTGGCTTGGCCAATAGGATGACTCAGTTTCTCCATCTTTTCTGCCTAAAGCACCTCCTTCACTCGGCTTCTAGAGCACCATGCTCTACTGGTTCTCCTACTCTCAGCCTTGCTGGCTATTATGGGTTGAACTGTGTCTCCAAAAAAGATACGTTGAAGTCTTAACCCCCAGTGCCTGAGAATGTGACTTTATTTGGAAACAGAGTCTTTGCAGATTTAAACGAGTTAAGAAGGGTGGGTCTTCATCCCATATGACTGGTGTTCTTAGAGAAAAGGAGAAGTTTGGGCACAGGCATGCACAGAAGGAAGACAAGGTAAGACCCATAGGGAGAAGATGGCCATGTGACTAGAATAAAGCATTTTCAAGCTGAGAAATGCCAAGGGCTGCCCACAAACACCAGAAGCTGGAAGAGGTAAGGAAGGGTTCTCCCCTAGAGCCATCAAAGAGCGTGGCCCTGCCGACACCTTGAATCCAGACTTGTAGTCTCCAGCACTACGAGATAATAAACTTCTGTTGTTTTAAGCCACCCAGTTTGGGTGCCATGTTACAGAAGCCCCAGTAAACGAACCCACAGACCAATCCTCCTTAGCATCTATGGGTGGTTTCTCATTTCCCCAACCTTGGGATGGCTTGGGGCTCAGTCACTGTACCTCTTTACTTTCTTATATTACACCCATACCTAGTTCATCTCAACCACTCTAAGGCTTAAAATACTTTTCTTTGCTCAAGACTCTGGCCTAGACTTCTC
>NW_012134192.1:1785868-1788422 GCF_000956105.1 Propithecus coquereli
TCCCCTGCAGTGGTTGTACGTGGGTCAGCTCTGTACTTTCAGCTGCAACACCGCCCCAGAGACAATAATCTGTACGTTGCTGTACTGTATGTTAACATAAGCTATAGATGCAAGCACACAGCTACACAATTCACGTGTCTGCTTCTGCAGGATGAAGTGATCATCATGAAATTTATTTTCCTACTGCCCAACATGCAAAATGCAAGCCCAGTGAAAAGAGCAAAGATGTAAAACTGGAATGTCTAAGCAGTAGGCGATGAAGATTCTAGTCGTGTTCTATGTGTATGCAGCAGCTGCGGAGCTTGTGAAGTTTAATTTTATCACACTGACTTAAATTTTATGTGCCAAGTTTTCCCCTTTAGCATTTCAGCAAGTGCAGTGGGACAAATCAATACAGCTAAATTCTTAGCCACTGAGCTAAGAAAATTCCCTTTTACAACTCGTCAGGGTGAGAACCACAGAAGTGGGGAGGACGGAAAAGAAGGAAAAGGCAATAAGATAGAAAGAGGAGAGGTTTTAAAAGTTACCTGTTATGTATGCCTGGGGTGCTGTTAGAAACTGCCTTCCTTTTGTTTCCTTATCTGAAGGATTTAGGATGGGGTCAACCGTCTGGGCTCTGCACTAGTCTATTGCTACTACAATGCAACAGACCCGGGGCTTGAAACGGGGTCTCTAGGGGGTAACAGTGTCGTGACATCAATTTTTTAAAAAATGTTTTAAGCATTTTTGTGTCGAGAAGAGTGTACTCATAAAGAGAACAGAGAGGAAAAGGGTGGCCAAGCTGTGGGCCACAGATGAATCTAGAACAGTGGTTTTGCTACAAAGGAGACCCGGAGGCCAAAGTTGACTATGCAAAAGATGAAACTATAGAAATAAAGGTTGCAAAAGGGGCTGCAGATATATGAGGACCACAGTGATGTCAGCCTGGGGACACCTGTGACATAATTGTGTGGGCTCTGTTGCTCTGAGCACTGGAAAACGACACAGCAAGACTCCCAGCATTTAAATGGGACACACAACCACACACACACACACACACACACACACACACACACACGCCCCATTCCAATCTTGCTCCGCCATATCTGCCCGCCTTCCTTCTGACCTCCACAGATGCCCACGTGCTCCTGTCACTCACGTGTCACATTCATGGCAGTGCTCAGACATCATTCTATATGCACCTTCAAGGACACAGGCTGTCCTGTGTGGTACCTAATGCTCTTAAGTTCACAATTAATATTAAATCACCGGTAGTTATTAGATACCTAATATTTTAGACTAACATTAGAATAACATATTTAATCAAGTTTAATAAGTAAGTAATAATGAGTAACATGGAACTGAAATGCCTCTTTAATGAAATCCACAGAAGCATGGCTGAGATCACCAAAGTTTTCTATTCGAACCTAGCAAATCAGTGTTGGTTACAGTTTCCTTCTGAGTCTCACGGCAGAACAGAAATGCTTTTAAATATCTCTGGAGTTAAAACTTCTATTCACTTGGGGTTTTTGTTTTATTTCGTTTTGCTGTTTCTTGTTTAAAAACCACAGCAATGAAGGAGGATTTAAATAGAAAACCAGCACATACTTAAATACAGAGGAGAAGTCAAAAAACAATTTGAAGTCAAATCAATTTTCTTAAAATACATTTATGTTTCCTTTTTGATTTCTACACATTTGTTCACTCCTTTGAAGCTTTTATGCTATTTTAGGATTTTACGGCAAAGCCAAGATAAGCGCTGATTTTTATCTGGCGAGGGTATTTCCTTCTCAGAAAAATGGTCCCCGTCAACAAGCACAACAGTAATAAACACAATAGCCAAGGATATAAAAAAAGAAAATTCATGATGTCACATTCAATAGGTAGGGCTCTAACCCAATCTTAAGAAAAAATTAACAATACACACAATTCCCTTTCTAAGTCTAGTTTTATTAACCATTTAGAGGCAACTGAAAGTTCCTATTAACTTTTCCTAATTAAATGTATTTCTGCGTCTTGATGATGCATTGTTGTTTTTGTTTTTTGTTTTTTTTAATTCAGAGATATTCTTTGTTTAGGAGAAGTACACTCATTGTTAAGATGACAGTTCTTTCTAACTCGATTTATAGATTCAGTGGAATCACTGTTGATGTTTTAAGCAAAATGATTTTAGGAGATACATTTCTATTAATAATTACTACTTTGAAAAAATTGCACATCAGGTTTTTACTGTATCAAAATTAGGCAATTACCTGTAAATGCCCATAATTGGAAGTGCAATGTAAATTCTGTTCTAACAAACCAATCTGTTGTGTTTTAAAGATAGGATAATTAGCACAGTTACTATTAAACTGGGGGCCATGGGGAAAGGTGCCATAGAGACTTTAAGACAGATCATAAAAAGCAGTATAAAAAAGGAAATTAAGTGGTTTGTGCAAGCAGAAAAAAAAAATTACATCTCTGAGAATGAGACAGGCAAAAGGAAGGAAGAAATAAGGAAAGAAATGGCTTTTGTAACCGGTATCAGAGAATGTGTGTTGGAATAAATACTTAGTATAAGTAGTTCTCCGTACAT